>NW_022589739.1:15122458-15262646 GCF_004348235.1 Phoca vitulina | reverse complement strand
GGCTTGTGGGACCAGGAGCTTGTGGGGGCAAGAGTGGGCGTGGCTTGAATGCCAGAGGAGGAGCCCTCCAAGGTTCTGGGATCAACAGTGGCCCCGCAGTGCTGGAGTGGATCCTGGGGAGCGGGGAGGAGCCCCCTCCTCTGCATTGGAGCCGGTAGCCTCCTTCCTGCCCTACCAGCCCGATCCTTCCTGTTCCCCCAGCCCGACGCAGTACCACCTCCTCCAAGCCTTTGCTCTTACTGTCCCCCAGCCCCAGGACACATACTGGACACATAAGGAAACAGGAAACAGGACCAGACCGGAGAGGTGAAATGCCCTCTTCTGCCCCCAGCCCCTAGGGAGTAGAGGAGCCTGGCAGCAGGAGGCTGGCTCACTCGACAGCTAGGAAGGGGAAGTGAAGCTTTTTATAACTGGAGATAATTAATTGGTTGTTGTCTGTGACTCATTACTCTAATACTGCCAATTAAGGACTGGGTAGGACAGAAGACAGTTCTCACGCTGTCCCCCAGGGCCCCCTGAAGACTGCGTGTCGGGGCAAGGTAGCACAGTGTCAAAACCAGCTTCTCATGTAGCAAGAGGCATACAGGTTGGCTACCTGGAGAACCTTCCCGGCCCAAGACAATGAAGGAGACAGACAGCGACCGTCAACTCTCTTGGATTTCTATGGTACATTTGCCTTTCGAGGGCTGTTTTAAGCTCGTTTGACCCCTCCATCTCACAGAGAGGGCTCCAGGAAGAATAAGTGATTTATTCAGGCCACAGAGTTGGAGGCCCGGCATGCGCTGCCCTCTGCTTGCCTACCCAGGCCTGTGCCCCCTCGTCTGCTCCACACCAGCAATCTTGTCTGGGATGCACCAGTTCCTTATTTCCTCAACAAGAACCAACACACCCAGGCCACCCAGGGTGCTCACTGCTGAGGCTCAGGAAAACCCCAGACAGGAGAGCTGGCCTGAGCTGATGTCTGAGAGTTAGTCCTGTCTAGTCTGATGGGGAAGTGTTCAAGGCACGGGATGCTGTGGGTGCCAGAGCTTCTTGTGTTTGGGAACTGAAAGCAATCTGGCCTCAGCGTGGCTCTGGTGTGAGGAGGGGTGGTTGTTGCTAGGTGGCCTGAGGCTGTGCTGGGAAGCCTGCTCCCCGTCCTGGGCGGAGGGGGCGCTGCCAGACTCAGGCTGTGCGAGGACCAGTCTCCTTAGGTTGTGGGGAGCGTAGAGGTGCTGGAGTGGAGGCGGGGGAACAGGGAGCCAGACAGCAGGGCAGAGGCCTCACCTGGGGGAGGCATATGCAGGTTCCTGGCGAAGGGAGGGATTCACTTGGAAGGTGTAATCAACAGACTGGCTGTGGAAGAGATTGAGGGAGTCCCATATGATGCCTCCCAGCACCCCATGATTTCTCGCCTAGCCGGATGAGGCCATTCCAGAGACAGAAATGGGAAAGCGTGCTGTGCCCGGGGCTGAGTGGGAGGGGAGAGTGGTCCCCATTAGAGTCCAGGAAGTGCACAGTGGGGGTGGGACACAGACAACGAAGTCTCCCCACCACCAGTGGCCTGTCTACTATGACCAGAGCCCCTGCAGCCATGCAGGAAGACCCCTGTGGGGGAAGTCCATCATTAACCCCAACACACCCCACCCCTCCCAAGATCACCTCACCCTTTCATAGCACTGGGCCTGTGCTCAGGCTGCCCTCTTACTTGGAATGCCCCTCCTCTCTTCACCTCTCAAGGCTTTTATGGCAAATGCCTATTCCTCTAAGAATTAGCCCCCTTAAACCAAAAAAGAACCAGGCCCCCTCCCCTGGGCTCCCGTAGCACCTCTGGCCTGGGCTGCCCACACGGACTGTGACTTTCTTTGTCTCCCGGGGAGGGTTGCCATGATGATAAGAAAATCGGAGATGATGATGTTGCATCCTTGAGAGAGAGGGGAGGCCGGCAGAGCCCCGGTCCGTCGCAGCGCACGGAGCGGCGGATTTGTCGCCGCAATAAAGCCATGCCGTCTCTGCCTTCGGGAACCCCGCCGCTCCACCCAGCTCCTCCCTGGCTGTGCCGAGGGTGCCTGGAGTGGCCATGCCACACTCCAGGGGAAGCGGCTAACGTTCCGTGACCTCCTTGAGTGTCTGCTTAGGGAGCCTGGGAGAGGCAGGAGATGATAGGGGGCGCAGCCAGCCAGCAGCCTGTGGCCCTGGCAGGGCTCTCTGAGGGCCCGGGATAACCCCCGCGAAGATCCCCCAGCTCTTCCACTCCTACCTCCCCGTGGGCTGATGTAACCCACAGGATGGATGCAGAGAGGTGGGCTGCTCCAGGCTGGGCCTGCTTTCATCCTACCGCCTCATGAGCCGCTCTCAGTGCACCCCAGCAGAAGCAAGGGTCTGAGACAGAGGCCTAACTGCCTGGCTCTCTGTAGCCCAGAAAAATCAATCCGGCCTCTTAGGCTGTCAAGAGCTGGCTGGGGGTGGGGACTCTGATCCCTTTCCCCGCTTGGCCCTAATGCTATAATACATCTCAAACCTCCCCAGGCCACCCCCTCCCCCAAATCTCCTGGGTCAGGGCCAGAGTAATCCTGCCGGGGCCTGCCTGTCTCTCCTCTCCCCTGCCAGGCTTAGAGGATAACATGAGGTCTTATCCCCACTTTATTTGTTTTATTATTTTATTTTTATTTATTTTTAATTTATTTTTTTATTTTTAATGTTATTTTTTTTCCCACTCCCCATTTTAGGAATGGGAAAACTGGAGATCGGAAGGCGCCCCTCTGCCCTCTCCCCGCCCCCTTCCCAGCTGACATCTCCCAGGCTTTTCTGGCACATCAGTCCTCCCATTTGGCACGTGGCGAGGGTAAAACAGGCTGATGACAGGAGGATGTGGCATGCCCGAGACCTAGCCCGCACGAGGGCGGACTCTGTGGGTAGGCACCCCTCAAGCTCTCTCCCGTCTCTGCAGGGCTGCGTGGTGCTGAGGACCTTAAAGCAGGGCGGGGACCCCGGGGGCGGCGTAGGGCGCGGAGCTCAGCCATGAGGAAGGCGCTCCAGGCAGCGCCCACCCGGGGGGAAAGGGCTGCTCTGGGACAGACCAGAAAGCCTAGAAGCAGTGCACGCGCACCATGAACACAGAAGTGATGGCAGACTTCACGGACCGTGCAGGGACAGCTGAGGTATCCATTTGGTGGAAGTAAAATTAGATCTCTGCCTCTTACCTCACACCCAAATACATTCCAGATGGATTAAAATGTATGTTTTTTTCTATTTTTAAACTCCTCTTTTCTATTTAGGAAGCACACATTTGTTGAGAAAATTCAAACAACTTGGAAAGAGGTAAAGTAGAAGGAAATCTAATCTTAACGCTTGAGAGAAATGGCTTTCCAGCCTCTCTCCGTGCGCGCATACGTCCGCGTGGAGCCGTAGACAGAGGCGGACAGAGAGCTGGGCGCATTACAGATTTGAATGTAAACAACGAAGCCAAGAAACTACCAGTATAAAATAGGAGTCAGATGTATAACCTTGGCCTACCTTTCTTAAACACAATACCAAAGGCAAAACCTATAAAGGGAAAGAGGGGTAGATTTGACTACATAAAAATTAAAAAAAAATTTTTTTTAAATTTTATTTATTTGAGAAAGAGAGTGTGTGAGAGAGCACGAGTGGGGGAGGAGGGGCAGAGGGACAAGCAGACTCTCCGCTGAGCGTGGAGCCCAATGCGGGGCTCGATCCCAGGACCCTGAGATCATGACCTGAGCTGAAGTCAGACACTTAACCGACTGAGCCATCCAGGCACCCCGAAAATTTAAATTTTTATACAAAAAGCATAATAAATAAAAGTAAAATCAAATAAGAGAAAATATACAGTATAGATGAAGGTAAATACCCTCACATAGAAAAAGCTTTTATACGCCCATAGGAAAAGAAGCTAGTTCCCCCAAACAGAAGCTGCCGAGCTCTGTGCCTTCATACTTCTGCCCCCTCCCTCTGCCGCAGTCCAGGCTCGCTGACCTGTCATCCCAGCAGGCCCATTCCTTCCAGCTTTGCTGCAGGCATCCCCTCCTCCAGGAAGCCCTCCAGACTGTCCCTCCTCCTGTAATTGGCTGTGTGCTCCTGAGCAGCCCATGCCTGCCCCATTCATCACACTGATCCCTAGGATTGGAATTGCCTGCTGTCTGCTCAGTCATCCATGGGGGTCACTCAGAGGGGATTCCAGGTCTCACTCACCTCCCACTGTGCAGGGCTCAGCACATGTGTCTAGGGTGACTGGAAGAGGTTGGTGGCAAGGACACGGAGGGGAGCGGCTGGGATTTGGTTTGGTATGGGGTGTGAGGTAGGGGGTCTAATTTTTTACCAAATGGATGTCTAGATGTCCCAACACCATCTGTTGAATTCTCCATCCTTTCTGTACTAATTTACCAAGTCGTAATCCTGTATCCTTGTTTCCAGGCTATCCCCCTTCTTTGGGCCTCAGTTTCTCCATTTCGGAATTAGATCTGTAGAGGATGAGGCGAAGCGCTCTCTCAACTCTTTTCTAACTGAAATGCCAGGGTTCCTGGCCTGGCACTGCCTATGACTCACCTGGTGACCTTGGGCCCGGCCTTGCCCCTCTGAGCCAACTTCCTCCTTGGTCAGACAAGGCTAATTACCTGTCCTGCTTATTGTTGCTCTGGGATAGTTGGAGGTGCTGGAGGCGCTCAGACCTGGGTGTGGATTCTGGCTTCACTATTAGGGTTGCCCTGTGTGGCCTTGGGCAAGTCACTTGCCCTCTCTGAGCCCCACTTCCCTCTAACTGTAGCGCCTGCTTTGCAGAGCCAAGAGAAGAGAGGATGAGAGGAGCCGGAGCCGGCGGAGGGCTCAGGAGCACCGGGCCCGCTCTGTGAAGAGCTCCCGCAGGGCTCTGTCCTCCCGCCGCCAGCAGGGCGGGGCTGGGAGCGGCCCGGGGCAGCTGCTGTACCAGGGTCTCCTTCCTTCCTCCGGGCCTGCTGCTAGGACCGCAGCCCGCAGAAGTGGGCCGGCCCTCTGCCCCCTGCCGGCCCTGGCAGCCCGCCCTGGGCTGGGGGCAGGTGAGCTACCGGCCGTCCTCAGGAGCAGCCGGAAAAAACTGGGCGTAGAGCAGAGGGCGGGGGACGTCTTGATCGATGTCTTTGCGTAATTAAAGGGCTGTCAGATGCGAAATGATAATTATAGGAACGACCGTGGATTTGGCGACTTCCAGCTTACATCTGCAATCACGTGCGGGCCTGGCAGCCCTCCCGTGAGGTGGAGGTGATGTCATCCCCGCGAACAGAGCAGGAAGCGGCTGTGGGATAAACACGTGTCTTCTCCAAGGCCACCCATTTAGTAGGTGGCCAGTCTGGGGTCCGAAGTCAGTGTCGCCGGGCTCCCAAGGCAGGGTGCCTGTATCCGGCTGCTTGGAAAGGAAGGACGTTCGGTGCAGAGGGAGAGGGCCCGTCCCTGTTGCTGCAGGAGCAGAGGTAGTCTGTGCCCCGGGGTGACAGGTGGGGAACACGAGGCCAGCACCCAGCGCCGTCTCCGCCATCCTGTGACTCTGAAGTCTGGGGCCCAGCCAAGACTGGAAGGCTGGCTTCTGGACCCTGCGGGGCCCTGGGAGTGGGAGCGGTGTCTGTGTGCATCCTGGCCTGGGGCTGCGGCAGCATGGGGACGGCCGGGGCCTGAGCCGAGCAGCAAGCTTGCAGGGCCTGGGCCCACACTTCCTGGGCAGGGCTGGGAGTGTGGCTGCGGCCAGGCCTTGGGACTGTGAGAGCCCCCCCACCCCACGCTGCTTAATAAGCTCTTTCAGCACGTTTTTCTCCGAATGCAGAAGGCTCTGGGGTGGGCGGGACAGAGGCGAGGAGGGGTGAGGAGAAGACGTGACAATCAGCAGGAGACAGTGAGGAGGAGCAGGGGCCTCTGGGAAATTGGCACACTGTTGCTTGGTGTGCGGGATGAAGGGAACGGTCTTCCTGGAGGGTGGGGGCAGGCATGGGAGGAGATGAGGCGGGGCTGCGGGGCTGGATGCCCTAGCCTCTGGGGCTGGGGCCTCTGGGGTTCTCTCTCACCCCCTGCTGCCAGCGCAGGGATGGAGCAGCCTAGCCAGCCCACAGCCAGGGCCTGGCCCCTTCCCTAGCTGCTCTCCGCCTCCCCTTGCGCCCGCTGCTGCCCAGTCAGCTCAGGGTCTACCTGACCGTTGTTCCGCTCCGGTGGCTAGAAGGCTCTGAAAGGAAGGAGGCTGTGTATCACAGGAGCTCCTTCCCTCGGTTCCTTGGGGCCACGGGCTCAGCCTGAGGCTATGTCTGGGTTGGATGATGGCCTTGTCTGCTGGTAGCCAGAAGCCTCTCTGGGTCAGTCATGTTGGCACCTTCTTCTGTTCTTCACACCAGATCTGAGTACCACCTTGTGCTCTGCAGGATGTGGGCCCAGGGCACACAGACCTAGTTCAGCCATCCCTGCCCTGAAGGAGTCCACAGCCTAGGGAACGGTCCCCTTTTATGCCCCTCCTATGTGCCACTTGACATACATCACCTCATTTACTATCAACCCTCCAAGGTACAGGATTTTTTCCCCCATTTTACAGGTGAGGAAACTGAGGCTCAGAGGGGTTAACTTGCCCAAGAGGCAGAGACTGGTCCATCTGCCTCCCGAGCCCAGGCTCTTTCCATCTCCAAATTTCAGAATATGATCGAGGGCCAAGTTGGTGGGTACCAAGAGTCTGCGCAGAAGTGCTCAGGAAAAGGGGAGCTTCAAGGGCTGGAGGGATGGGGGGGGGCTTGCTGAAGGAGAAGGAGGTTTGGCCTGGGGTGGAGCCCAGGGAGAGAGGAGCAAGGAATCGCAGGGGGCCAAGCTGGGCCTGGGACTACTATACTGGGTCCCAGCTGGCTGGGGGGGGTGTGGGGGAGAGCTGTGCAGGGCTGACTCTCAAGGGGACCTGCAGAGGACGGCCTCCTGTCAGGACACCTGGGTTCAATCCCACCTCCATCTTCCCCTACTAGGTGACCTTCGGTATGTAGCTCAACCTCTGACTTCCCTCTCTCCACCCATATTGAGCCTTTGTGCAAATTAGCAAAAGGCTCCCCTCCTCCGGGACCATGTCCAGCATCTGCTGGAAAAGGGCCGTGATAAATATACACACCGAGAGTAACCATGACATGAGTGCCACTTCTTAGTGATGGGGTCCACAGCTCGCTAAGCTCATGTGCTGACCCTTCTCTGAGGCTTGGGGTCTTCATTTGCTCTTGGATAGGGATAAAAACCCACAAATCGAGAGCCCCAGGCCCCATGCAGACTGGGAGAGGTGAGGGAGGGCCGATGGGTCCACCACCCCTTGCAGCTGGCCGTGACCTCGGAGCCCGCGCCTCCTGGGAGCAGGCCCAGGCCTCTCCCCTGTCGTGGCCCCGACAGAGGACCCCTGGTGCTGTTTGGAGCTTCTTTGTGGTGGAGCTGCTGCCCACCACTTCCTCCACCAGTTCCTGGCCTTCCCCTCCCCTTTCTTCCAGTCCTTGCCATCCAGATTTTTCCTCTGATTGTTCTTACAATGACCTGCTGCCTCCCCACTGGGGTCGGGGCTCTTCATCCCCATCTACTGGCTCCCTGTGGCCTTGGGGCCCCCGGCTTCTAGCTCCCAAGATTTTCTTTTTCTTTCTTTCTTTTCTTTCTTTCTTTCTTTCTTTTTCTTTCTTTCTTTCTCTCTCTCTCTCTCTTTCTCTTTCTTTCTTCCTTTCTTCCTTTCTTTCTTCTTTCCTTTCCTTCTTTCTTTCCTTTCTTTCTTTCTCTTTCTTTCTTTCTTTCAAGATTTTATTTATTTATTTGACAGAGAGAGAGAGAGCACAAGTAGGCAGAGCGGCAGGCAGAGGGAGAGGGAGAAGCAGGATCCCTGCTTAGCAGGGAGCCCGATGTGGGGCTCGATCCCAGGACCCCGGGATCATGACCTGAGCCGAAGGCAGACGCCTAACTGACTGAGCCACCCAGGTGCCCCTCTCCCAAGATTTTCATCTCTAGGTGGCCCCCAACCCCAGCTCATGCCTGGTTCTGGTGATGGGGTTCCTAGTTCCTTGGTGCTTAGGCTGGGCCCCCGTCTCCGCCACGCACCTGCCAGCTCTAGTTTTCTCAGCCGGGCCAGTGTGGCGCTTCAGCCTTGCCTTGTCCTTCCGCCCCATTGTCAGGATCTGGCCGAGTGGGGGCAGTGGCCCCTGCGGTCTTCTGGCCACCTGTCAGAATTGCCCCTGGGTCCTGCATCGTACCTCAGCCTAAGACCCCTCCCCAGCTCCTGGAGCAGGTTCTCTAACCTGCCGCGGTCCCTGAATCCCAGGCTGCTTGCCTGAGCCAGGAGCCATCATCGGCTGAGTCTCACCCTCACCCCCGGCCCTCTGGGGACCTCGTCTACGGGCCACGGGCGCAGCAGCCTTGCCCCTGCGGTGGAGCGATGTCTGTGGACAGATGGCCCCCCACCGCTGTCAGCCGGGGCTGCGCGGAAGCCCACGGGCCCCTCCGGGGGGGCCAGTAAGCCCCCAGCAAAATCTCTCCTGGGTGGGCGTCCTCATGCCGGAGCAGGAGAAAGGGTCTTTTCTCACCTACCATTTCATTAGCAAATCTTTCTTAAGTTTCCACCCCACCCTGGGAATATGAAGACCACCCAGATCTTGAAGGCGCTTACGGTACCGCAGAGGAGACCGACATACAGAGACAGTTTCAGAGCTGCGGGGTCTCTGCCCGAACAGACACGGGGGCCAGGGCTCTGGAAGCTCTGTGGAGAGAAGGTTCTCCTGCTGGGACAGGGAAGGCCTCAGGGAGGAGGAGGGTCACCCCGTGAACCGGGGAGGGATTGCCTTCTAAATGGAGGGTATGGCTTGTGCAGAGGCACGGGGCTTGAAAGAGGCCACTTGAGGGACCGCGGGCGATTCGGTGCGAGGCCTGCAATGCCTGGGTGAGGGCACAGGGGAGGGCTGAAGCCAGTGAGACTCTTGAGCTGGGGCATGACATGACCAGAGGTGGCTGAGTCTTGGAAGACCGATGTTTAAGCTGGCCCGGGACCAGCCGGCTGCACTCTGCAGGCAATGGGGCCGAATCAGTTCGTATTTGTGAGCAAATAAGGACTGGAGGCAGCAAGAGGGACGAGGGACTCGGGGGAAGTCGAGGCCCGGGGGAGGCTAGGCCCGCCCGGCTGGGGGTGCCGGCTCTGACGGGGCTTCCCACGGCCCTCAGCCCCATGGCTGCTGAAGCATGGCCCTTCTCTGCTCCCCCCAAACCGTCCCCGCCATTTGTGGGTGGCTGTCAGGGTTCCAGTGCTCCAGGAGGGCCCGTGGCTTGCCCTGCTCCCATCTGGGGTTTCTCCACTCCTGAGCGAGGCTGAGCCTCGCAGGCCGAGAGCTGGGGCCCGTGCCATTCTCTGTCTGGGCAGGACAGACACAAGTGGTCGACCGTCGAAGAAGCCACCCACCACCACCTGCTGGAAAGATGGTTCCAGGGAGTTGTCACCTCCACAGCTCTGTTTATGTACAAAGTGGGGCAAAGCAAGGCAGCCTGGCTCTGTACGTGACGGTGAGTGGAGGTGGCTGCTTTCCCTGTCACCCAAGCTCGGACCCTCTTGCCCAGGGCGAGGCACGGAGTGGATGCTCCGTGTGGAGCGTCATGGCTCCTCCGGGTTTGAGGGCCTTTCCTGCGTGCTGCGAGAGGCAGAGTGGGCTTGAGGACCCCCGGTAGTGTGGGAGACACGGCTCTGTGAGCAGATGACGGTGCAGAGGGCGTGAGTTTAAAGACGGGGGCACTGATGCTGTGGGAGCGGCGTGGGTGGCCGAGGTGGAATCCAGGAAGGCTTCACAGAGGAGGTGACATTTGAGCTGACTGAAAGGTGAATGGTGATGTTAGGCAAATAAGCCAGGGTGAGGGAACTGGTGGGGGAAGGGGATGAAGCTCGAGAGTGAGGGGAACACCCCCAGAGGGGCCTCCTTGCTTGGCTAAGCGGTGAGGAGCCATCAAGAGGTTACACCGGGGTTAGAGCCATGCCTCTGGGCTGCAGGGTCAGAGAAGCCTAGGGGAGCTGTGGGGAGCCCGCAGGTTCTGGGCCGTGGCCAGGCCAGAGATGCCTGGGCCACCCGAGCCCTGCAGCCCCTCAAGGTGGGGGTGGCCTTGGTTCTTTTCTGCACTGACTTCCCCTCACCCGCTGTTGGATTGTGCTGATGATCTCAGCAGTTTCCCGGAGAGCAGGATGTTCCAGCTGGTTGTGCTTCTGAGATAAGAGGACAGACGAAAGCAGGGATAAACCTGAGGGCCCAGCCGGAAGGGCCTGCAGACTTCTCTGGAAGCAGCAGTGTCGGGGCCCCCACCCCCATCCCTGCAGGAGCTAGGGGGGCTACGTGGCCTAGGCCTGAGGGGCCGGTGCCTGGTACGGGGGGAGCAGAACCCTGTGCTTCAAGTCCAGAGGCTGGGGCGCTGGGCTTGAATCCTCTGCTGGCTTGCTGTGTGACTAGGGCAAGTGGCTTCACCTCTCTGGGCCTCAGTGCGTCTGGGTAGCATGGGGCAGAGGTGAGGAGCACCTGCACTGCAGGTGTGTGTGGGAAGGGAAGGAGGTGAGGGATGTGACCTCCCAGACGGCCGAGTACCGTGCCAGTGCGAAGCCGTTGTTCCTGGGGGCCATCGCCGGCATGGGCAGACTGGTGCACCCAGGACAGGCCTCAGCCAGAGGGGCAGAGGAGACCCCTGGGGTGGAGGCCTGATGCCGCCCCTAGCTCCCTACCATTTTGTGGCTTTGGGCTCTGTGGTGTTGGGCAGGTCGCTTCCCGCTCTGAGCCTCAGGTCCCCACCAGGATGAAGAGGGTAGTAATCCCTGCCTGGCAGGTTTAGCTATGAAGGGGGAGGCAGGAGGAACATTCTAGGTGGGAGGTGGCCCAAGGGGCCAGCCCCTGACCTCACCTGACCCCTTTCCTTGCTCTGCTCTTCCAGTGGGAACGCCTCTGGTTCTTGCTCCTCACCTTCACCTTCGGCCTCACGCTCACCTGGCTCTACTTCTGGTGGGAAGTCCGCAATGACTATGATGAATTCAACTGGTGAGTGGGGAGGGGGAGCACGGGGGCACGGGGGCCTGGGCAGGCACTGGGGGCTGTGGTTTGAACTCATCTCCCAAGCTGACTCCTTCCTGGTGTGCTATCATGGAAAACAGGAACGGCACACTTGGGCAGGGCTCAGCCAGGGTCTGGGGCCTCTGCACCTCATCGTAGACAAGAACCCCAAGGCCCAGAAAAAGACCAGGGCCTCAGCAGAGGAGGTGATGCCAGGCATCCGAAATCCCTGAGTAGGACCTTGGGCAGGGCTGGCGGATGCTACGGTTCTGGGATAGCTCAGGGTCCTTTGTGGGCATGAGCCTCAGGTCCAAGGGCAGGGCCGCCTGACGCTGGTACCTGGGTACCCGAGGGTACCTGCTTCTTCCTCAGCCCCTCCGTTGCCTGCCTTTGTCAGACAGTGAAAGGCACGGGAAGGGGAGCAAGTTCCCTGGGCCCTAGCGGGGAACTCCTCCACTGACAGGTGTGGAAACTGAGGCCCCAGGTCACACAGGCAGTGGGAGCAGAGGTGGGGCTCGGAAGCCAGGCCTCCTCACTCCCCATCCCGTGCTGCCTTTTCCTTCCAGCTAGAAGTGATGTGACCATGAGCACACTCAGTCGAGCCCCCTTAAGCTCAGTTTCCTCTTCCATAAAATGGGATAACGCCCCGCTCATCAGGCTTTTCTGAGGATGGAACGAGATGTTGGCTGTGGGAGGGCTCAGAGCTCCACATCACCCTCAGGGCCGCTTCCCGGGCTGGAAGGCGGCGGCCATGAGGTTAGAATGTGGGATTTCTAGGACTCTGGCCTTCTAGTGGGCTGTGGTTCTAGGACTCTGGGATGATCCTAAGATGCCGTTAATGGAGTCTGGGCAGCGACTCCCCTCTGTGCGGCACGAGGCTGTGGCCCCGTAATTAGTGAGCACAAGAAAGGATGTGTGGCTGTCCCCCTGCCACCCGGCAAGATGAGCCTGAGTCCCAGAGGTGGCCTCTGGCCTTTATTAACTGCCATCCATCGATTATTCATCCCCCCAGGTATCCAAAGCATGGCACTGTCGTGCAGGAACAGAAACATGCCTGCTGGCCCCCCGCTGCACACCTCGGACAGTTCTGAACTGGAGCGGGTCCACCCCCATCATGTACGGATGGGGAAACTAAGGCCCCAGAGGGCAGGACTCACCCACGGCCACAGAGCCGGTTAGTGCCAAAACAGTTTGAGGACCGTCTGAGGAGACTGAAGCTCAGAGAGGCTAAGTAGACTGTCCAAAGTCACACAGCAAGATGCGGGCAGATCAGGGACTCGAGCGTGGCTGACTGTCACGCTGTCCACAGAACGACCTCACTCTGCCCAGAGACTCAGTGCCCTGTCACTGGGCAGTTCAAGCAGAGGATGGGTGCCTGCCCTGTTGGGGAGGCGGCAGGGGGAGGGCCTGCCTGGGACTTAGGGATGGCCTGAAGACCCGCAGCTGCCTCAGCCTGTCACTGAAGTTTCTTGGAGTCGGTGCTGGGATGCAGGAGACCCTGGCCTGGCCTGGCCCTCCTGGTCTCGACGGGGTCTGGGGGTCATTCCCGCAGTGAGAGGTTGTGAGCGAGAAACAGGTGGTCCGGGCGGGATGTGGAGAGCCAGGGAGGGGCCGTGTGGGCCGTTGCTCTCCAGCAGGGCTCCCTGCCGAAAGTGAGAGACAAGTGTCACCAAAACATCTTTCAGGAGTCCTTCCCAAGGAGCAGGTCCTGCCCTTCTTTAGGCCTCAGTGTCTTCAGCTGTACGGTGAGAAGAGTGAACTCAGTGATCTTCTAAGCAGCAGATTTTCCCCTGGAATCTGAGGATGAGGGTCTCGGGAGGGTGCAGGAGAAGGCAGGTGCCCCACAGTGTCCTCCTGGTGTCCCCTCCCAGCCCCCTGCCCAGACCCAAGATGGCAGCAAGTCGGAAACTGCCTGGTGCCAGCTCACATTCTCTGATTACCCTGAGTAAACTGCTGCCTTCCCTGAGCCTCAGTGTCCCAAGCTGTCCAGGGGGCCTGTGGGTGGTTCAGTCTTTCTGGAGAGCAACTAAGCAGCAGCAATCAGGAGCCATAAAAAGTTCATTCCCTTTGGCCCTATAATTCTATTTGTAGGATCCTATCCTAAGAAAATAATTAATAATACAGAAAGCTATGTGCAAAAAAATTTTTTTGTGTGTTCATTTATAAGAGTGAATCATTGGAAACTGCTTTCATTGGTAGAAAGTTGACTACATTTGGCACATGAACTCAGCAGACCACATGGCTGGCTGCTCGAAAGTCACGCTGCCTCGGGAGTTTTACTGACATCAGTAAATTCTTGCGTGAATAATGAGAAGAGAATTGATTGAGTACTTACCACATGCCTTGCCTCACTTGGTGCTCAGGAAGCCCTGAGCCCTTCATCCTATAGATGAAGAAACGAAGGCTCAGAGAAGTCAGGGATGACATCTGATCGATCCTAGGATCCCCAAATTTTCATATTTTAGCATTGAAATTGAGATGAATGTCACAGTCAGCGGCATCTTAGACTCAGGGAAGCCTGCCAGCTCTGCAGGGTCCTGCAGGCCAGTAGGAGACAGAGTGCGGATTGGAACCCTCTGCACCTGCCTCCGAAACCCAAGCTGAGCACATGCTAGATGTGGCAGGGTCCTGGCTTTGCTGTTTTACAAATATGTCAAACCAGGGGAAACCCACTGGAAGAGAGGTCTGCAAAGTCTTGGTGATGGTTCCTTCTGGGCAGTAGAATTATGGTGAATTGTTCTCTTCTTTATGCCTCTTGGCGTGCCCCAGTGTCCACTGGCCGGACTGGTGAGCACGGAAACCGTGATGACGTTACAGAGCGCTCCCGGGCCTGGTCGCTGAGCCTGGCTATAAGAGCCGAAGGCCACTGGCCCCGGAGAACCTCCTGGTTCCCTGATGCAGGTCTGACCTCTTCCCCTCCGGGCAGGTACCTCTACAACCGCATGGGCTACTGGAGTGACTGGTCTGTACCCATCCTCGTGACCACCGCTGCCGCCTTCACCTACATCGCGGGCCTCCTGGTAGGTGGGGCTGCCCCAGAGGGCAGGCGGGCCTGCTCCCAGCGGGAGGGCAAGCCACCCTGGTCAAAAGGGGCAAGCTGGCTTTTCCCAGGGCCTCTCAGCCTCCTGCACTGCTGGGGCTTGGTCTCCCTTAAGGTGGGAGGTCCTCTTGCTTTTGCCCCATCCTGGAATGTTTTCCTCCTGACCCAGTGCGAGCCCTCTTGCTCTTAGAGCCCACTGCAGACTGACTCTTCCAGAAGCTTCTGCTTTGGTTCCTGCTCCCAATTCTCTATTCCCTCAGACTCGGGTCAATCCCCCTGCTGGACTGGGGGCTCTCGGGGGACTAGGCTCACGTCTTCTTCAGAATCCTGGGGCCTTGAACTCCCAAAATATTCACTGGGCAGCCCAAGTGCAGCAGGGCCCAGTGAGCTCTTGAGGGAGAAACTGTAGAGGAGGAGGAGCCAGAGGCCTAGAATAATCTGGGAGGTGGCCAGGCTTGGGCTGGGCTGGGCATTCCCATGGCCTGTGGGGAGGTTTGTCGACGGCTCCGAGCCAGGCCCAGAGTAGCAGCGGGTGGCAGGGTGTCTGGGAACTAGCAGAAACCTTCGGGTCACACAGAGCCCTGACTGTCCCCCTGTGGGCCCCCTCTTCAGGTCCTGGCACTATGTCACATCGCCGTGGGCCAGCAGATGAACCTGCACTGGCTGCACAAGGTAAGGGCTACCTCCGCGGGGGCTGGGGGAAGGGAGTCGAGGCTGTAGGCTGCAGCGGCAGAGGACGAGCTTGGACATGCCATCCTCGCTCCTTGGGAGGAGGCCATCGTTCCTCTGGATCCCCATGACAGTTGTTCCAGTAGCTACCAGAGTACTCACTCCACACCTGTTCTCACAGGCTGGCCTCCGTTAACTCATTCAACCCTCACGGTAGCCCTATGATGTAGGTACTGTTATCATCCCATCCTGCAGTTGGGAAAACTGAGGTACAGCGAGGTTATGAAACTTGCCCAGGGTCTCCCACTTAATAAGATCCTAGATCTGAGCTGCTGACTGGCCAGCACACAGGTCACAGCCCCGGCCCCCCCTCCTCCTCATTCTTCAGTGAGCCCCCACTGTAAAACTCGGCCCGGTGATGGGACTCCCAACTCAGAGCCCTTCCCACCGCTCCCCTTGCTCCGGGGTGATCCCACCTCCCCGACTAGCACTGAGGCCCTGCAGGACTTGGGCCCCGCTAACATCTCCTGTGTGGGACGGTCACCTTAGCTTCTGCTGCATGAGACAGCCCAGGCCCTCCCAGCACGGCGGCCTCTTCTCTACCTTTCCTCTTCGCCCTTGCCCTCCCTTTCTCTCTCCTTTGGACTCCTTCCTTGGTTTGCCTCCCCTACTTACAGCCTGCTCAAGATCGTCCAGGCCTGGCAGGCTCCCCTGCCACAGTCCTGAGCGTCTGTGCTGCCCACGTCCACCGCGCTCCCCCGCCCCAGCCCTCCCCAGTCTGGGAGCTCCCTGCAGGCCAGGCTGGCTTTGCCCATCTCCATGTCCCCCGTGCCCCCTCAGGACTGGGCCCATACATACATTCCGAGCCTCAGCACTCAGGCCGTTGATTGCACGCGTGGTGCTAAATGTATGTGGCCGATGCCTGTCCTTCCCGGGGCCTCAGTGGGCATGGGGTGTGGTAGAAAGCCGATCAAGAGAGCCCCTCCTTCCTTGGAGCATGTGGGCCTTGGAGGGAGGCTGGACATTTCTTTTTTCCCAGAGCCTGGCTCAGAGTGGGCATGCTGTTTAGAAAGGGGCAGAAATGTCCAGAAGTAACCTTGAGCCCGTGAGAGGGATGCAGAGTGACAAGGGGAGGGCTCACTTCCTGCTAGAAGGGGGACACAGAGCAGGAACCAGAAGGACGGGGGGGGGGGGGGGGGGCAAGAAGCTGGGCTGTGCGGAGTGGCAGGTGCCAGTGGGCATCCAGGGAGCCTCCGAGGTCAGGCGCTGGGAAGTCAGACCCTGGTGACTGAAGTCTGAGAGGAGTGAAGACCAGCTGGCCGCCCTCCCCCTTCCTCCTGCTTGTCACTCTATCCCGAGGACTCCTCTGGGCTTCTGAAGTCCCCTCATGAGGCACTTTCTTCTCCTGGCTGAGCAGCTGACACTTGAAAGAACTGCCCCAGCCGGCACGCCAGGTGGGGCCAGCACCCACTGGGGTCCCCTCCTCTGGCTCACACCTGCTTCTCAGCAGGCCGGGTCACACCTGCTTGATCCTGGTGGAGAGGCCTCCGGAGGTCCGGAGCCAGCCCGGATAGCAGATCAGTACAGGGAGTCGTCCCCTGGGGCTGGAAGGATCAGATCCCTTCGTGGGCACCAGGGCCAGCTCCTGGGGTGCCAGTCCTGCCTTCCTCCCCCCTCAGTCCCCTCCCGTGAGATCTCGGGGTGAACAAGGTCTTTCTAGGCAGAGCTGATCCATAGCTGGACCCACTGCACCAGGAGGGAGGGAGTTCCTGGGGGCTGGGAGGATTCAAGCAGGCCTGGAAATTCTGCTGTTCTGCTTCGAAGATTCTGTCACTTGATTCTAAGATTCTAAAGAATCCTATTTTTTGTTTTAACCAATGTTTGACCATCTAATACACTGACACGGTTCAAAATTTTAAAAGTACTAGGAAGTATGGAATGCAAATCTCCCTGCTATCTTCCCAGAGATATTTTAAGTATGTGCAAATATGCATGTACATTTCCTGTTTTCCTCCTTCTTTCCCCAAAAGTAGCCTGCTCCCTCTCTTCTGCACCTTGGCAAAACCAGAGCTCCTTGCCCTTCGGGCGTTGAGAGCCTTCCCATTGGCGTCCACCCCTCACCCCTGCCCCACCGGCTCATCCCTGGTTCCTGCGGCTGATGGGGCTGCCCGACATCCCCGCACTCTCGTTTCCTTGCTAGCGCAGTGTGGCCGTGAGCTGGGCGGGGAAGTGTGCGGTAAAGAGTTCTTACCACGTAGCCTCGTTGCCCAGTGCCACCGATCCACGCCCCGCAGTCTGGGCTTAGAAAACACCCTCACCATAAAGCGTTCACCGATTTCTTGACTTTGGCCAATCCATTGGGTGAAGATGCCACTAGTTTAAATGTGGGTTTCCCTCATGATGAGTTAGATTCAGCATATTCCACATGCTGGAGTCACTTACGTTTCCTTTTCTGTAAACTGGCTGTTCCTCTCTTTTGTCCTTTTTGCGATGGGATTTGCTTTTCACTTATTGATTTGGAGGAGCGCTTTATAGATTCAGAGAATTAGCCCCTTGGCCAATGAGCTGCAAATAATTCTTCCTAATTCGTCTTTCGACTGGGCTTGTGTTTTTTGCCATAGGAACTTTTTTATTCTTCAGGGTGTGAATGTGTCATCTCTTTGATGTCTCCTGGGTTTTGTGTCAGACTTAGAAAAGTCTTTCCCAGAAAAAATGTCTCTGCTGGTATCACTTGGTAACTGTAGGTTTTACTTTTTTTTTTTTTTCCAACATTTACCTGTTTTATCTTTCTGGAATTTATTAGGAGGTATAATATGATCTTTGTTCTTTTTTAGATGGCTTCCCAAGTCCCGACTCTCTGTTCAGTAATCCATTCCTTCCCTCTAACTTGAGATGACACTTTTGTATTAGACTAATTTTTTTTAATGTATTTAGATCTGGGGGCACCTGGGTGGCTCAGTCAGGTAAGCATCTGACTCTTGATCTCAGCTCAGGTCTTGATCTCAAGGTCGTGAGTTCAGGCCCTGCAATGGGCTCCATCCACGCTGGGCAGGGAGCCTACTTAAAAAAAAAAAAAAAAGATCTGTTTCCACTTCTCTCTCCAGTCTCATGCCAGTATCGTACTGCTTTACCTACGACAGTTTGATGTTTTAATCATTATCTTTATTTTGAGAGTCTCTGGTTCCCTGGGATCACTAGTAGGTGCAGGCTGCAGAACAGAGGGGCCCAGGATGGTGCAGAGAGGGAGTCATTCAGGGCAGGCAGGGTACTGTGAGCAGATCTGGGAGTCCACTTGGGGACCTTCCCCCTTCCTCCCCAGTCCTCCCAAAGCTTCTGTTGCCCAGAAACAGGAGCCAAGTCCAGGGGCTCAGAAGGTGAGAACGTCGAAGTGTGCTCGGGGCTTTCCAGTAAACAGGAGGTGCTTTCCCTGAGATGCCCCCCTTCCCGCCCCACCCACCACTCCAGAATCGGCTCCCACCTCCCCAGGCCCTTCCCCGTCCTGGCCCCGGTCGGAGCCCACCGCCCCCATCTGTGGCCTTGCCTGACTCGTCTGCTACAGCGGCAGCAGCCTCCAGCCCAGGGCCTGCCTGGAGGAGGTGTCTCAAACTCTGCCACTAACATTTAGTAAGCGTTTACTCTCTGGGTGCCGACCACCGTGCTCTGTTAGCATGCCACCTGCTTTCTCTCCCTTGTCCCCACACCCCTTTCAGGCGGGCACTCTCTCTCCCCGTTGCACAGCTCAGGAGACGTGCTTCCGGAGGCTAGCCTCTCCCCGGAGGACCGCAGCGCCGGGCTCTGACTGAAGGAGGGGATGCGCGGGGCCCCCGAACCCTGGCCAACCATCTGCATGGGGACCGCAGGGCCCAGCGTCCAGCCGCCCCCGGGAGGCCGCCGTGCGGCCCCTCGGCAAGGCTGGCTTCCAGCCCCGTGCTGCTCGGACTGGCTGCCTGTGTCCTCCGTCCCTCCCGCGGTCCTCTCAAACCACAGTCCCCTGCACAGAACTCCAAAGACCGCTTTCACAGGAGCCGAGCGCACCATCTCTGGGCCTTCTGGGTGGGCTTTATCCTTTCCAGCCACATTTGAGGAACAATGGTCACACTGGGCCCCGGTGCTGTTATTGTGGCTTCGGGAGACAACATGGGGTATGGGGGGAGCCCCACAGACATCGAGCACCGCAGTGATGCTGCTGAGCATAATGGTTGCCACGACAGCCACGGCAAGACTCAGAGAGAATAACAATTTTAACTGTGTTAGGATTATGGGAAATCAGTGTCATTGCACGTCTCTCCACTAGCAGTTAAATGTGGTGAGACTGTCAGAAACAACCCTCCAGAGACCTTGGCTGTGCCCAGGGCCTGCCTGGAGGGGGCAGCGGTGGGGGGGGGGGCACGCAGGGAGCCCATGTGTGGAGGGGGATTTCTCAGGGACGGCGAGCACACTCCTTGGCCTCCCTCCACTACAGTGGGACACCCCAGAAAGAGCACAACCTCCGAGACAGGCAGGATGGGGTTCGCTTCTGGATCTGCCCCCTCAAAGCTGCGCGGCAAGCAAGCCCTCATGCTGAGCGGTTTCCCTGCGTGTAAAATCAAGGTGATCGTGACCTCACCTGGGACATTAGAAAAATAAACATGAGGAAAGCAGGACGTCCGTCCCCTGGCCTCGGGCACGCAGGCCCTCTGTCTGCCTGCGTCTCTCCCCTTCTCGTGTTTCAGCCCATAAAGGCCCCCACCCATCTCAGCCTTATTACTGCTTCTTATGGGAACATTCATTTCCGGGCTGATGGGCTGGAATGACAAACCTCCAAAGGAAAACTTAATCCCAGGCAAGGATGAATCCTCCCTGCCTGGCAGGGAACGAAGATGGATCAACTGCTGTCTCTGGCCTCCCCATGCCAGCTCGTCCAGTTGGTGGCAGGCCCTCAGAAGGCGTCTGCCTTGAGAAAGGCCCTGAGGAAGAGAAAGGGGGTGGCAGTGAGGAGACAGCTCGCAGCAGTGGTGGCGCAGGGGGTGGTGGCCTTGACTGGCCCATTACGGAGAGGGGGGTGGGGGACCTGGGGGAGAGGTGTGACCTGAGCCTAGAGGTGCCAGGCTTGGCAGGGAGGGGAAGGTGGCTGGAGTGGGGGGGGGGGCGTTGGAGGGGGGCTGGGGACTGAGTAGTCAGAAACCAGGCTTCACTTAGTTTGGGGGAGCATCTTGCATTGCATGAGATGTTTCAGATCCCGTCTGTCCCCAAAGCTGTCTGTCCTGTGGAGGTCCTGTCTCATCTTCCTTCGGAGTCACGCTCCTTGTTTCTCCAGGAGGCAGCTCCAGGGGCAGCCCACCCCCCGACCCCCCCACCCCCACACACAGTAGAAGCTGGAAGCAAGCCTTGGCAGTGGGGCCCGTGGGGCAGAACCCCACCTCACTTCTGCTTGCTGTAACCTCAGGGGCTATCGGCTCTTGCAGGGGACCCGGCTCCTCAGCCTCCTGCCCCCGAGGCCTGGACGAGTCACCCTTCGCCCCAAGGGCTGCTGGCAGGGCTAGGAGAGGCCTTAGACATGACCGGCTGGGCCCAGGAGAGGTCCCCACTGGCCGAGTGTCTTCCTTCCTCACACCCTCAGGGGGGCTGGACCCTGGGCTGAGCCTCCGCCTCCCCCCAGCTTCCTCCCACCTTCTCTCCTCTCCGGCCTCCCTTCTGTTCTCTTGAGGTCTGCCTGCCTCCTCCTGCCCCTGTCCCTCGCTGTCACTTCTGACTGGCCGTCTCTGGCCCTCTTTCAGTCATGCCTCCTTTCCGCTTCCCCACCTCCCTGTTTCGTGGGTCTCGCATTCCATTCCTCCCCGTGTTCGTCTCTCGGCCTCCCCCCGCTGCCTCTGCCCCCCTGTGACACACTGGGGACACTCGGGCTGTCCAGGCACACCTGCTCTGACCCTCTGTCTGGTGATTCTTCCCCTTCCAGATAGGGCTGGTGGTCATCCTGGTGTCCACGGTGGTGGCCATGTCGGCTGTGGCCCAGCTGTGGGAAGACGAGTGGGAGGTGCTGCTGATCTCCCTGCAGGTGAGTGGGGGCGGGGGGTGCTGGGCAGCTGCTTCCTCGGGACCTTCCAAACAAGGCAGGGCCTTTTTATCACTCATGTCTCTCCAAAGGCCCAGAGGGGGCAGGGAGCGGTCTAGGTCACATAGTAAGTCAGAGCAGGGAGGGGGCTATAGCTTTGGGTTTCTGCACCCCGAGTTTCCTTCCACTGAAAAATGGAGACAGAGTTCCCTGCCTCATGGATAGAAACAGGCTGTCGGGATGTCGGTGACCAGAGGGTATGGGCGTGGCTGGGAGCCAATGGTCCCTCTTGCCCCTTCCCACACACAAGGGCACAGCGCCATTCCTGCACGTGGGGGCCCTGGTCGCCATCACTGCGCTCTCCTGGATCGTGGCGGGACAGTTCGCCCGGGCAGAACGGTCCTGTAAGTATGACTGCCTTCCCAGTACCCAAACCGACTTGTCCTGCCCTCACTTGGACGTCACCTAGGTGGCCTGGGGATAAGGTGTCGCTCTCAGCGTGAGGGTTCTGATTCAGAGTGGCCCACAGGTTCCACCAAGGGCTGCAGCATGTTTTCTCCTCTGCTTGCCTGTCTATTGTGGGAGTGAGAAGTCAAGCTCACCTTCCCAGCAAGAATGGGGGCTGCCCGTGGTGCAGGGTCCCTGCAGAGCATCTGGGTCCTGACGGGGAGGGAAGAGAGGTCCAGCATCCCCCCGCTTCCAAGCTGCCCAGGGTTCATGGGTGGGCCTCGTGGGAGCCACACAGCTCACCAGGCAGCCTCACTCACAGCCTGTGTCTGCAGCCTCCCAGATGGCCATTCTCTGTACCTTCTTCACCGTGGTGTTTGCCTTCTACCTGGTGCCTCTCACCATCTCCTCTCCCTGCATCATGGAGAAGAAGGATCTGGGCCCCAAGCCAGCCCTCATCGGCCACCGTGGCGCCCCCATGGTGAGTGCCACCTGAGCGTCCTAACAGAGTAGGGTGGGCTGGAGCTGCCATTCTGGGGGAGACAGGCCAAGACCTATCTCCTTGTAGAGAGAACCTTGTAGGGAAAGGGAGAGAATAAGCGTAGTGTAGTAATAGCAATAATCTTTAGCCCTTTTGGAGGGCATCTGGGAGGAACTGGTGGAAAAGCTGGGGAGCTTAGATGGGACTGAATCCTGAAGCGTCCTGAAGGCATCTTGCTTAAAAGATTTAACTTTTATCCTGAGGGCCCTGGGAAGATGCAGGAGGGCTTCAGGCCGGGGCCAGACCCGGCCAGGTTGTGGGTTGGGAAGGCCCAGGAGAGAGAGGTGCCAGGTGTGGGGAGAACAGCAGGGCCCTGGGTTGCAGGAGTCAGCAGGAGCACCTTTCAGGCTGTGGGGGGTGGAGCGGATGGGTACAGCTCAGAGCCCACTGCTAAAGGGAAGGCAGCTGAATGGGGTTGAACTGGAGAGAGGAAGCAGTCAAAGTCAGAGCCCTGTGACCCCACAGTAGACCTTCCACTTGAGAGGATGGCTTCAGAGCCATGCTTCCTCAGCCTTCGGCAGCTGTGGGAGCCTGGGTCCATCCCTATCTGCTCTGTGCCCGTTTCCTCATCTTGTGTTCGGGGCTAACGAGAGTCTGCGCTGGTGAGCCATGCAAAGCAGGACTTAGCACGTGTGAAGTGCCCAGCTATGAGCCTGGTGCACAGAAAATAAGAGGCAGACATTCCTGCTTTCTGGGGCAGGCCTTCTCCTCTGGACCAGGGGTTCCTTTCCAAGAACACCCTGAACTTGTGGTTCTTAACAGAGGCAGTACCACTCTCCACCCCCAGGGGGCACTTGAGGACTTCGTGAGAGCCTTTTCTTGGTTTTTGCAGTGATTGAGGGTTCCATGATGTCATTGAATTTCAGGGTAGTCAAGGTGGCCTCACAAAGTAACTTGTAAAAGGAGGTGTTGAGTCTGATGGGGCTGTGAATCACCCTTAGGTTCTTCCCCACTACCTGTGGTGGGTGTTACTGTACCCATTTTTTAGATAAGATTCAGACATCTGTGCCCAGCTGGACCCTAGTGCCCTCCCAACATACCCTTTGCTGGTCCCAGCACGTCCTGGAAGAAACCAGCTCAAGGGCCATGGCTTTGGAGTCAGAGGGATCTGGATTTGGGGTCCAGTTTTGCCCCCATGTTGCCTGTGTGGGTCGGGGGTGTCACCAGTCCCCTCTGAGCCTTATGCTGCAGACTATCATGAGCATAACTTAGAAGCACAGCCCGCGCAGGTGGACGGGGACCAAGATTACAGCCCCTTTTCTGTTCGGGACCTAGATTACCCACCTGGCTTGCTCTGGAGGCCAGGGGACGAGCTCCTGCACTGAAGGGGTGGTGCTCAGCCAAGGGGAAGGAGCCAAGTGGCCCCAGCATGGATCATTGTTTTAGTAGGAAAAATTTCTATTATTCATAGAAATTGCAAGAATGGTATAAGGAATTCTAGACCGAAGAATAGTATAATGACTCCAAGACCACCTTCAACATCTATCAGTATTCTTGCCATTGTTTCATCCGTCTCCCTTTTTCTTTTCTGCTGCAATATTTTAAGATTTTTAAAAAAGATTTATTTTAGAGAGAGAACACAGTAGGAGGGACAGAGGGAGGGGGAGATAGAATCCCAAGCAGACGCCGCACGGAGTGCGGAGCCAGATGCAGGGCTCGATCCCACAACCCCAAGATCACAACCCGAACTGAAACCAAGAGTTGGATGCTCAACTGACTGCACCACCCAGGCGCCCCTATTTTAAGATTTTTTTTTAAAGTCTATTTATTTAAGCAATCTCTATACCCAGTGTTGGGTTCGAACTCCCGACCCTGAGATTAAGAACTGCATGCCCAGGACACCTCAGTGGCTCAGTCGGTTGAGCATCGGACTCTTGGCTTTGGCTCAGGTCATGATCTTATGGGTTGTGGGATCAAGCCCTGGGTCGGGCTACACTCTGCCCTCGGTGTGGAGTCTGCTTGGGATTCTCTCCCTCTTCCTCTCCTTCTGTCCTCCCCTCCACACACTCACTCTCTTTCAAAAATAAATAAAATCTTAAAAAAAAGAAAAAAAAAGAACTGCATGCTCCACAGACCGAGCCAGCCAGGCACCCCTCTGCTGTAATATTTTAAAGCAAATCCCAGACATCCAGACATCGTATCGTTTTGCCCATATATACTTCAGGATAGATCTCTAATCCATAAGGACGTTTTTTGTTTTAATAGAATGACAACTACAGTGACGCAGTTACACCCAACCAAATTAATAATTCTTTAATATTATCTAATACTGAATCCATGTTGAGTTTTTTATTGTTTCAAAAATACCTTTTTACAGTTGAGTTGTTAAAAATCAGGATCCAAGCAGGGTCCACATGGTGCATCTGGCTGACATGTCTTCCAAGTTTCTTGTAGTATGTAGCAATCCCCCTCCCTTTTTTCCATATGCTGTTTGTCAAAAAAACTGAGTCATTTGTCCTGTAGAATTTCCCACGTTGTGCCTGTGGCTGATTGCGTCCCCGAGGTGGCTGCTGAGTGGCTGGCACGAGCGCCTGACGCGGCCCCGTGGGTCACTGCGCCTGCACGTGTATCGGGGTCTACACCTGGGGCGTCACCGCCTCTGGATGCACACGTGTGTGTGTGTGTGTGTGTGTGTGTGTGAGAGAGAGAGATAAGCCCGAGTGCACACTGCTGGCTTGGAGTTGGTGTCCGTGTGCCCTTGGGTGTATGGCTTGTGTGTGTGTGTGTGTGTGTGTGTGTGTGTGTTCTTTAACATTTGGTCAGACCAACTCCAGCGCTGGAACTTTGAACCACAGTGGACTGCCCAGCTGAATTTGTGACAACCGCCCGCCCCCCCCACACACACACTCAGAATCCTACTTGGGCTTAGGCTGAGGCAGGTAAGGATTAAGAATTCGCCATGAGGGGCCCCTGGGTGGCTCAGTCGTTAAGCATCTGCCTTTGGCTCAGGTCACGATCCCAGGGTCCTGGGATCGAGCCCCGCATCGGGCTCCCTGCTCCGTGGGAAGCCTGCTTCTCCCTCTCCCACTTTCCCTGCTTGTGTTCCCTCTCTTGCTGTGTCTCTGTCAAATAAATAGAATCTTAAAAAAAAAAAAAAAAAAAAATTCGCCCTGAAATCCTGCATGCTTCTTGGAGCCCTCTTGGGGTCCCCAGGCTGGCCAGGGCAAGCTAGGTTTCCACGGCTCTTTCTCCAGGAAGCCAGCACCTACCCCAGGGAGACCTGAGTTTACAAAGCCTCTGCCCTTCCCCATCACTTCCTCTGCTCCCCAAGGGTCTTTGTAGCCCCTGCGGTGCTCCCCACAGTCTACCTTCTGCAGCCTCAACCGACAAGGGAGCTTTGGCACCTCTGAGGTGGTCACTTGTGAGACGCCTGGCCGCACGACATTTAGAGGCAAGATGGGCAGGAACTCCACTGAGTCCACGCCCATCTCTAATGCCTCAGTGGCCCTGTTCTGCCTCTGGGTGGGCCTCACACAGCTCACCTGACTGGGAAAAGGGAGCCGTGTCCCCCAAAGCTGCTCTGCCCCAGGGGAAGGGGAAGAAAGGAACTCGGGTATAGAGACTGCTGATGTCTCTCATCTCACCTATGAGCTTGATAACATTAGCCGATTTTATAGCAAGAGAAGCTGAGGTGCAGAGGTGAGGTGAGCGGGGAGTGGAATTGTTCCTTCTCGGCCCCATAGCCCTTGCTGTGCTAGGCCGCCTCCCAGAGGAAGGGAATGTGTTATGTGTGGGAGCGGCGTGGCCAGAGAGAGAGAAGATGGGCACAAGTGTGTCTTGGTGGGAATGAGATCAGCCACAGGAACCCCTTACAGCCCATCCCTTCACTGCCAGAAGACCTCCCTTCCTCTTAACGCCCCCCACCCCCCACCCCGTGCACTGGGTCCTAGCCCAATCCTTGGTCTGGTGGTGACGCCCAGTGGCTACAGAGGATATGACAGGGTCTTCAGACCAGACAGAACGAGGGAGGGAGACCTGGAACTCCCAACTGGAAAGACCCCCAACTGGAAGGACCCAGTGAATTCAGAGAACACTGAATATACATCCCCAAGGGGAAAATGGGGAAACTGAGGTCCATAGGAGAACGAGATGCACCGATGGTCACAAAGCTAGTTTATGGCAGGGCCAGGGCTAGAACCAGGATCTTGTGATGTATATGCTATAGGATTAATAGTAGTCACTTATTAAACACTTACTGCATATCAGACAACATGTTGGGGGCTTATAATCCCTGTAACGGTCTAGGGAATGGTCTTGTCATGTCTGTATAGATGAGAAAACTGGGCATCCTGTGGAAACTCTGCCATCCTAAGTACCTTCTCCTCTCCCTCTGGGATCTCCACCCAGACCCGGGGTGTAACCAGGAGGAAACATGGCCGCAGCCCCAGCCCCAGATTGCACCCCCACATTTATATACATCAACACTAACCACCCCTGCCTCCTCCCCCGCAAAGAAAACCTGCGAGGCAGGCATGATTTAACAGATGAGGAAACCGAACCTCGGAGAAGCTGCGTGGTGCCCAGGGTCCCACAGCTACTGCCTGGACGAGCAGGAACTAGAGCCAGGCCTACTCCAGCCTCCCAACACGGAAGGGTCTACACTAGCTGGGGAGATGTACATCAGCTAAATCTTGGCTCTCCCTTCCTGCCTAGCTGGCCCCAGAGCACACGCTGATGTCCTTCCGGAAGGCCCTGGAACAGAAGCTGTATGGGTTACAGGCTGATGTCACCATCAGGTAGGTATGGGGGTTGGGAGGACCACAGCGCCCCTCATGCCCGCCACATCCACATCTGGGACTTTGCTGGAGGAACCTCAGGTCCCAGAGCCTCAGAGACGGGAGGGCCAAGGCTTGGATTATCCACTGCAGGGTCCACACCCTGTTTGTGACAAATGCCAGAATATAAAATAGGGAAATAAACAGATGCTCTTGGTTCAAGCAGGGGTGGGGGAGTGGGACCTGGAGTCCTGCCACAGATCCAGTTGAAGGAAAGACTAGATCTATATGGCTCAGCAAGACGGAGCTCAAACACGGGTAAGTGAAATAAGCACATTGCAGAGCGATACAGTCACTGTGACGTCATTTATATTTTAGTTCGAAGACCACAGTAAGATCACTTACTCTCTGTAAAACCTTGAACGACTGTGACTGAGGGTTTGATGTGTGTGTGTGTGTGTGTGTGTCTGTTTGGGGATAGGGAGGTGTTGGCCAGGAAGAGGCGCACTTCCCGTGAGTGAGAGCCACACAATCCATGCGCCGTCTCTTGCCTCTGCCTTTCCAGCCGTCCCTCAGATTCAATGCCCATATTTCATCATGCTCCCTGGTAGGAAAAAAAACAATCAATGTGCCATTGACGATTCTTAATTTTAGAGCTACCATGAACACTTTAATGTTTGCATTATTTGTTCAAAACGCATGCTTTTAAATATTCATTTAAAGATTTTTTTCATGCAAAAAAAAAAAAGTTTCTATGTTCTCAACGTGTAGATTTTAAAAGTACTTAGTAATAAAGGTTGAGAAGAATGCATACCAATCTCACAACAGATGACCTCTTGAAAGGGGGAGAGAGGCGGGGCTACCACGTGGAGTTTGCACAGGTGGTGTATGAGTGAATAGGGCACCACACATGTGAGGTTCCGAGTGTAGATACCACCGTTAGATAACCCATCGTTCCCAGGGTAGACATCACAGAATTGTGTGTTTATCACTTTCTAGCAGATGTGGTAAAATGCCTTGAGGAAGGGGCCACATGTGCTTCTTACTGTTTCACACTAAGATACCACAGGGGCTGTTGGCAGCCAGTCGGGTAGACCAGGATGGTGGTAAGGGGGAATGTGTCAAAGGGGGCCTGCATTTGTCCTGTCCTATTATGGCGTCACATGGACTGGGTTCTAAGTCAGGTTCTACCACTTCCTGGGCTGGTGCGTTTGAGCTAGATACTTCCCTCTCCCAGCCTCAGTTTCCCCATTATCAAATGAGGTCGCACCTATCTGCTATGGTTGCTAACAGGCCCAGCCCCCCTCTTCAGCGGTCCCTACCCACCCCCCCAACCCTCACAGAGAGCCAGAGGGACTCACCCCCTGTCCTCCCTGTGCACACAGGGAGCCTGAAGCCCAGAGAGGAGCAAAGCCTGCCTGGGTCCCATGGGGGCTGCTGTAGGTGGGTGGGAAGGAGTGTATGGGTGTTGGTGGAGGGGATCACTGGTGGGCAGGTGAGGGACCTGGGTGGACAGTGACTTGGGGGATCCCACCTTCCCGCAGCCTGGATGGTGTGCCCTTCCTTATGCATGACAACACCCTGCGGCGAACCACTAACGTGGCGGAGGAATTCCCGGAGCTCGCCCGCAGGCCCGCCTCCATGCTGAACTGGACCATCCTGCAGAGGCTCAACGCCGGCCAGTGGTTCCTGAAGGTCTGGCTCTACCTGTCCCAATCCTAGGCATGGAAAACACAGACAGGGACCCTATGGAGTGACAGGGCCAGGGGCGGCCAGCAGCTCAGAGGTCCCTTAGTCCCCTAGCATCAGTGACTCACAGCCAGGCTGGTTAGTGGCCTGCTTGAGCTCCTGCCACTGGAGCCCAGATGTCATGGTTGTTAGTGCTTGTTCTCGTTCTGTCTTCCCCATCAGAAAAAGTTGACACTGATGATAATAGTTAACAGGTAAAAACTGGGAACTCCGTCAAACTCCAGAGGGAGATTGATTTCTGGTCTGAAATGCTACTAAAGGAGAAATGTGCTGGAGTCTGGGAGAAGTTCCAAGCAAATGACTTTTCAGGAAACAGGCGTGGCGTGGAGAAGTTAGGGTTGGGGTCTCCTAGACTCCCCATAGGGCCCCCGCCGTCAGTCTGCCTGACCCCGTGCTCGGTGGCTGGTGAGGCAGCCCTGTGTATCCCTCTCTCTGCCAGGCGGATCCCTTCTGGACGGCCAGCTCCCTGTCGCCCTCCGACCACAGGGAGGCGCAGAACCAGTCCATCTGCAGCTTGGCAGAGCTCCTGGAGCTGGCCAAGGGCAACGCCACACTGCTGCTCAACCTGCGTGACCCGCCTCGGGAGCACCCGTACCGCGGCAGCTTCCTCAACGTCACGCTGGAGGCCCTGCTGCGCTCCGGCTTCCCCCAGCACCAGGTGAGGCCCCGCCCGGCCGCGCCCCGGGCCTGGCTGGCCTCCAGCGTCCACGAACCACACCGCCCGTCCCGACCTCAGCTTCCACATGTGCAGGATGGGGGAGCGTGCCCCTTGCCTTCCTGACAGGTCGTCCTGGGGACGGGAGGGACACAAGAAAGGCCTTTAAAATGGACAGAGGGCAGGAACCGGTTCTCTGGAACACTGGTATTTCCGCATCCCTGTGGTGTAATACTCGGAGATCAGAGAAATTGGAAACCACTTTCTGGCAGCACACGGGACCGGTAGCAAGCTACAGAGTGACGCGGGTTATCAGTCTTGGGACAGGGGTCTAGAGGGGAGAGCAGTTTCACAGGCTTGGCTGGACCACGTTGTCCCCTGTAGATGATTATTACACGTGAGCCTCACTGTGGGCCACATCCCATCACTTTTAACCCTTCCAGGGGCTTTAGGAGGGGTAGACGCTGTAACCCCAGGTGACAGAAGAGAAATCTGAGGCTGCCCCCTTCTGCCTGCAGGTCATGTGGCTGCCCAACCGGCAGAGGCCCTTCGTGCGGAAGGTGGCTCCTGGCTTCCAGCAGACGTCGGGCTCCAAGGAGGCGGCCACCAGCCTGCGGAGAGGCCACATCCAGAGGCTGAACCTGCGCTACACTCAGGTGTCCCGCCAGGAGCTCAGGTGCCCACCCCAGCTCACGCAACGGGGGCCAGACGGACGCACTGGGGCTCGTGGTTCAAAGAGTAGAGGTTAAGAGCATTGGCAGATCTGGGTTTTGTCTGAGCTTGCTCCTCTGCGGGGGGAGATTCCTTTCTCCGGAGACAGTGGTGAGGACAGCGGGTTTATAAAGGGGGACATGCTTCAGAGGCGTCCCACGCTGGGCCCGGAGGCCCCCCTCGGAGGGCTGACAGCCTCTGTCCACCTGCCCCACAGGGACTATGCGTCCTGGAACCTGAGTGTGAACCTCTACACGGTCAACACGCCGTGGCTGTTCTCCCTGCTGTGGTGTGCGGGGGTCCCCTCTGTCACCTCCGACAACGCCCACACCCTGTCCCAGGTGCCTTCCCCCCTCTGGATCATGGTGAGTTGGGGAACGGTCAGGGGGCAGAGGGTCCCTGGGGGTGTGCAGAGAGAGCCTGTGGCATGGGGTGGGGGGCAGGCTCCGTGCTCGGGGCTCTCTGGTGAGGTGTCGGGTGGGGAACAGCACGTGAGGAGGATTCTCATGGCCTCTGGGGTCTGCACTAAGGTGCGAGGGGGTGGGAAGAACCTGGGCCCAGCCCATGGGGAGAAAAACATCACTCAAGGGCCCTAGAGGAGTAAATTACTACTTGGGGTTTGGGTTTGGGGGGGGGGGGGTTATTATGTTTTGTTTTAAAGGAGGGGAAGGCATTAGAATAAGAGTAACAATAGAACAAGGATAGGGGACATTAAACACTGTTCTGAGAATACAGCAAATAAAACCAATTTTTACCTGGCTGATCGAGCCCCTGCTGACAGGCCTGAGCTCCAGTCCCAGCTCTGCTTTTGGGGGCTCGGGGCGCCCTTGACCTCCCCGCTGTGCTCCTACTGCCACCTCCCTGAGGACATGACAGCCAGTCCAAGGTCTTGTTATGGCTGAGACAGTGCAGGGTCACAGAATCGGATCCAGGTTATGGATGGTGTGTCCATCCACCTGCCCGTTGTCCTTACAAACCTCCAAGGGCTCTGCTCAGAACAAGGTGAAGTGATGACTGACTAGCAGCAGCAATGAGCACTCTCCAATTTTCAGGCCACAGGAGCTGACCAACAGCAAGGACCCCTGGCACAGCCCCGCTCCCTCCAGTTTACCTGAGATCGAGGGCCCTGGAGGCCTGGCCGCACTCTGGAGGCTTTGCCCTCCCTGGCCCCTGGAGGGGGAGCCCACGCTCCACACCCTACAGTGACACACATACTCTTAAACCCGCACAGCTGCCGTACGCCTCTCCACCACACCCCTGCGTACCTGCTCGTCATTCACACCTTCACGTACAGCTGCCTGCCTTCCACTTACTCACCACCTGCTCGGAGCCCCCTTAAGCACACAAATCCTCCAGGCTTATTAACACATGCCACCTCTACCCTGACCACTGCATCTCTTTTCACACACACACACACCCACACCCCTCCACCCCCCCGCCGAGCCCACTCCTACAAAATACAATCTCAAGACCGCAAGCCCCGAACCCCCTCTAGGCACTCCCTATCCCTTCCCTGATGGTGACATGGGGTCGTCCTGCCCACGGACTCTCAGTCTGGAGCTCCAGTATGGACTGGCCATGACTGAAAACTGGCCATGGGCCATCTGTCCACAGCCCCCAGACGAGTACTGTCTCATGTGGGTCACCGCGGACCTGATCTCCTTCATGCTCATCATTGGCATCTTCGTCCTCCAGAAGTGAGTACGCTCTGACCCCCTTGCACACCCCACAAGCCCAGCCCCCACCCCAGCAAGTTGAACTTCCTCCTGAGCCCTGGGCCTGGAGAAGCCCTGATCAGGCAGCCTGTTCAGGGTAGGACTGCCCAGCAGGCCCCCTAGCCCATCCTCCTCAGCCAGAGCTTGAGTGTCTTCTGGAATGAGCACCCAGCTGGGAGCCCAGAGCCAGGCTCTGCCATGACTTGCTGTGTGGACTCTGGCGGGTTTGGGCTCCTCTCCGGCTTGTCCTCACCTGCTCCCCAGGGCCTGGGCTGTCACCAATACCCAGCACTCCGGTGTGCCACGCTGGAGACCTCCTGCCTGTTAGGGTAGCACCCGGGACAGCGGTGCAGTGGGGAAGTGGGGTTGGGTCCGGGGGAGGGTTTAGGGCCAGGCAGGGGCCCCAATCCAGCCACCACCACCAACTGGCTGTTTTATTCCTGACTGACGTTCTCTCTCTGTCACTCACCGCTCTGATCCGGCGCATGTCCCTCCTCTCTCCCCACCCCCCTCTCTGCTGCACTGTGGTATCTCACAGCTATCACTTGATCAGGTAATTCTGGTGTGGTCTTCCTCTCCTGTTCCTCTTTCTCCCCCTCCTTGCCATCCCCTTCTCCAGTTCCATCCGAAAACCTGCTGTGCGCCAAGCCTGTGCCTGGGTCAGGGTCCCTCGCGGGTCACCCTCCCAGACACCTCTGCTCGCCTGACGCCTCCTGCTGTCCCCATCTCGCCTTGTGTGCGCCCCCGCCCTCTGATCCTCCTGCTGTTCCTTGCAGGTTGCTGACCTGGCCCCTCTCAGCACCAAAGCGGCTCCCCCTGGGGAGGGACTGGGCCTGGCCACCCCTCCCACGGCTGGCACTCACAGGGGCCTTCACCCCTGCTCTGTGCAAACCGTACCAAGTTCTGTCTCTCCCTTCCCATCTCTCAGTGTCTCCTCTCGGGCTTTGCCTCTCGAATCGCTGCTTATCTTTCTGTGTGTCTCTCATCTCTCTCACTCTCTATTTCTGCCTCCCACCCGACTCCTCCCGCCTTATACACACAGCCTCCCTGCTTTCCCCTGCGGGAACCCCACAGTGGTTGAGCTTCCTGTCCTAGATGTACCTGGCTGCAGAGACCCTGGCCTGACACCTTCCTCCTGGGTTTACTGTGAATTTCCAACATGAGTCCTAGGTCCTGGGGATCCAAGCCCCCACCTTGGTCCAATGCCTTGGGCCCCCCTGGTTTAGACAGCTTTACAAACTGCTCCCTGGCTGAGGGACCAAGCCCAGCGAAGGGACATGTAGGGTCCTTCCTTCATCCTCTCTGTCAGCAGACACCCCCTCCCCCATGCGGCACCTGTGCTGGGCCCGCAGCAGGGAGCCAGGCCTTCACCCTTGGAGCCCCAGGGTGCTGGGGGGCAGCCGAGGTGGCCCAGGTGCTGGGATGGACATGCCAGGCCCGCTCTGTGTCCAGCCAGGGCCGTGACATGGTCTTCCTGCGGGTCAGGAGAGGACTGACAGGAGGGGACCCTGAGGGAGACCATTCCCTGCAGGCCCCCTCCCTCCACTCATACACTCAACAGATCCTCTGGGCACCTGCCACACAGCAGGTTTTGAGGTTGGTGCCAGGGATACTGTGACCAATAAGAGACCCAGTCGCTGCCCTCAAGGACATGTAGGGCAGCCAGCCCAGCCAGAGCACGGGCTGCCCTCCCCTCTGCTTCTTGCTTTCCCCTGTCTGTCTGCTCTTTTCATTCACCCACCTGCCTGTCCATCTGCCTGTCCATTTCTGCTGTGCTGACCCCATCTGGAAACAACTGATTTCTCATGAGTCTGGGCTCCCCCCCCACCCCAGCAGGGCTCAGTGCCTGGGGGGTTGGGTTCTTGTTTCCAAGCTGACCCCTGCGCTTCTCTCAGTGGGAGTGGGGGTGGGGGTCCAGTGAATCTTTCTGTGTAGTTCGCAGGAAAAGTCTTAAGTTCGCAGACCAGAGATTTGGGGCTGGTTGAGAGGAACTGCAATAGCAAAAACTGCCCTGGGCTGGGCACAGGACCCTGAGTCCCCGGCTCTGCCTGGCCCCTGTGCACCCCGCACAGCCCCATCCAAGTCACTTGGACACCCCTGCCTCTGAACCTGTGAAGACAAGGCCCCCACAGCCTCTCTCTCCCTCCCTCCCCTCTTTCACTCCCCCCCACCCCGGGCTCTCCCCACTGGCTTCACTCGCCTGGCCCCATGGGGGAGCTGGAGGATACAGCAGCTGGGACTCCCTGAGACTGGTGTGTACCCCACAGATGAGTGTCAGAGTCATGCCTGCTAAGCTCTCCCCCAATTTGTCTCATTCAGAGTCCATGTGCAACTGTGGGCACCTGAAACACAATTCACCAACCCCAAACCAACCATCTTCCAGGGCGAGGGGACCTGATCTCGGGTTCTGGGGACAAGGGGGAGGCTGGAGAGCCCTGCTGAGAGTCAGCAGACTCTGATTCAAGCCCTAGCTCTGCCCTTGTCTGGACCTCCATTTCCCCATCTGTAGTTAGACAAGAGACCTGCTGGTCTCTCGGGCCAAATCCAGATAGGTTCTGGGATTGGGCAGGATCCCTGCTCCAAGAAAGGCTGGGAAAGGACCTATGGCCATGGGCCATCTCTGCAGGTGGCGCCTGGGTGGCATACGGAGCTACAACCCCGAGCAGATCATGCTGAGTGCTGCGGTGCGCCGGACCAGCCGGGACGTCAGCATCATGAAGGAGAAGCTCATCTTCTCAGGTGGGCAGCCCTGCAAAATGAGGCCGTGGGCTGTTACCTGCACTGCCCCCTGCACTTGAGTACACCACGTACAGGCAGGGACACAGCACGGACATACATCCACCCACCCGGCTTCACGTACACAGGCGCATGCACCCCTCCATATGCGGCCATCAACTCCAGACCCTGTGGTTGTCAGCCCTGTGGGTGGTGGACAGGGGTGACATGTGGCGGGGGTGGGGGGCTGCTTTCCCTTTGCCTGGCTTATTCACCATAAATGCTGATTTTTCACGCCTGCTTGCTGCCAGCCCCTGTTGGCATTCCCAATCTGATGGAGGGGGCAGCTGTATAAACAAATACACAGAAAATTGGGTGCCACTAGAGCTCTAATAGGGGTGCTGAGCCAGAGTGGGGTGCAGAGAGTGGTCAGAGCTCTCTGGGGCAGTGAGGGTCTTGGGGCCCACTTTGCAAGGGGACCTAGCTGGAATGGGAAAGATGTGTAGGCGGGGCCTGGGTGATGGGTTTGAGGTGAGGGCTGACCAAGTAGAGAAAAGGAAGGGCATTCAGGCAGGAACAGCAGGTGTTCAGAGCTAGTGAGGGGCCATGGCTTACTGGAGTACCAAGAACTATCCATCCTTCCATATGGCGTGAGGGGTGGCCTCGCACTCGCGAGGACGGCACAAGGGAGGCACTTGGGCCTCGAGTGTGTGGTCAGGAACTTGGGCTTCACTTTGAAAGCAGAGTAGGGTCACGGGCAGATCTGTCCTTGCTACAGTAGGGCTGTAATAAGCACCACAAACTGGGTGGCTTAAACAACAGAAATTTATTGTTTCAGTTCTGGAGGCTAGAATTCCAAAATGAAGGTGTTGGCAGGGTTGGTTCATTCTGAGGGCCATGGGAGAAGGATCTGGTCCAGGCCTCTCTCCTTGACTTATGGATGGTCATCTTTGTGTTGACATGGCATTCTCCCAGTATGCATCTGTGTGTCCAAATTTCCCCTCTTTATAAGGACACCAGGCATACTGGACTAGGGCCCACCTTAATGACTTCATCTTACCCAATTAACATCTGCAGCAACCTTATTCTCAAAGTCACATTCTGGAAGTACTGGGGGTTAAGACTTCAACCTATGAATTTGGGGGAGAGCACAATTCCATCTATAGCAAGTGTGGACGGTGGACAAGAGGGGGAAGCTGGAGGCAAAGAAACCAGTAGCTCAGGGGAGAGATTGGGTGTGGGAGCACAGAGAGGAGAGATTTGAGGGATATTTAGGAGCCAGATGGGCTGGGGTTCAAATCCCAACTCTATCTCCAACTAGATAGGTGAACCAGAGCACAATTAGCATCAGACTCCTCCCTGTAAAAGGGACTGGTCCTCCCTCACAGGGTGCTTGAGGGGTTAGCACCACAGCTGGCCCAGAGGTATGCTGAGTAACCACTGTCTGAATGACCGAGACTCCAGTGGGAGTGACTGATTTGGGGGCTGGTTTCCAGGATTGTGTAACCATCCACTCATTTATTCACTCCTTTATTTATTCATACCTTCAACAGATGAACGCCAGGCACTGTTTTAGGTGCTTAGGATTTACAGATTCCTGCCAATGGGGCACTTGCATTCCCCCTGCCTTGGCTCAAAAGGAGCCTTCCCTGAGCACCAAGGCTGGGTTGGAGTGCCTCCCCTGGTGGCCCACAGCCCTCTAGCCACACTGGGGAGCTCCTGGAAGGAGGGGCCAATCAAAGGCCCCTAGGGTGCCCAGGCTCCTACAGCCTGGCCCAGAAAAGTCAGAAGGGGCAGAGAGAATGAATGGAAAGAAAGAGGCCAGCCCCTAGGCCTGGCAGGTTCTGTGCCTCCAGGCCCCCACCTGTCCTTCAGTGCCAAAGGCCATTCATTGAGCACCTTCTGAGTGGAGACTCTGAGGAGCCAGCCACAATCCTCACCCCATCCTGCCCATTCCAGGTTGAAAAGTCCTTTCCAGAGACCCTCAGCCTCACCTCCCCTCAGGGTAGGCTCAGCTCCACTCAGCAGACCCTTTCTGAGCCTCTGTTACATGTCCAGTGCTGTGCCAGACAGTGGGACACAGATGCCCAGACCTCACCCCTGTGCTTGAAGTACTCCAGCTGGTGGGGGCCACAGACAGTGACAGTACAGGAGGTGATGGGGCAGGGGGAGGCAGGGGCTAGGGTGGCCATGAGGAGGCCCCATTCCAGCTTGGGGGGCTCAGGGGAGGCTTTGAGGAGGCAGTAGTAACAGAGATGAGAAAAATTGAGCTAGATTTTAAGAAAAGGAAGTGTTGACAGGGAGGACACTCCCAGGAGAGGGGCCAGTGCGTACAAAGGCCCTGAGTAAACGCATGGGCACCAAGATCAGGAGGGTACAGATGGTTTTCTGTGGCTGGAAGGTGGAATTCCAGGGGAGAGTGGACTGAGGTGTGGCCAGAGTGTTTGCAGAGTCCAAGGAGGGCCCTGAAAGCCAACCTCAATAGCAAACCCGAACCCAGTGATTTCATCAACCTCCAAGTGCCTAACCAGGACTTCCCGTGGGTTACCCTTCCCACTGCATTTGCCAGCCATCCTCATGGACCCCTCTTCTCCCCACTCACATTCTGCCTCCCTCTGGCCCCACAGAGATCAGCGACGGCATGGAGGTCTCCGATGAGCTCTCTGTATGTTCAGACAACAGTTATGACACGTATGCCAACAATGCTCCCACCCCTATGGATAACCGAAGGAGTGGCAGCCGCACCAAGAAGCTCACAGACCGCAGTGGGTGTTAGCCGAAGACCTGTCTGTCCCAGCCTGTACCTAATGTGGAGACCAGGGAACCCAAGAGAGCTGGCAGAAGCATGTCTGGCCTGGGAGTGCGCTGGGAGCTGGCTCCATGGCCTCCTCATTGGCTCCAGCCCTCTGTCAGCCATGGCCTCCCTTGGAGGGGGCTCCCCTCTCTCCTGAGGCCCACTTGGGTCAGGACTCCAGCCTCACAGATGCCCCTGCAGGCCTGGGGCTCCTTCTGGAAAGTTTGGAGCCTGGGGCCTGGTCCTCCCCTGGAGGCCTTCCCTTATATCCTGATCTGGAAGCTCTGATGAGTCACTGGGCTATGCCATGCCCCATGTGGCAGTTGAGAATGTGGATGTCCACCTGTCCGTCCTGTCTATGCTCAGAGGCAATCGACTTCTGCATGTCTCCTGCCTCAAGGGCCTGGACTGGGCCTCTGTTCTTCATGTCAGTCTCAAAAGCACAAGGATTTTCAGCCCAGGAGGAAAGCCTGCTGCAGTGGTGGAGACATTCCTCCCCGACCGGCCTCCTACTACCAGGAGAGGGACCGAGTCACGTCCCCAGGAGCAGCTGGAGATGGCCAGAAGAGTAGGCTTAAGGCTGCTTTTACCCCTTACCTAAGTGTCCAGCAGGCATCTAGGGCAGAGTGGCACAGAGGCCCAGGAGATCCACAGACTGACACAACCTCAGGTTTCCACATCTGTGGCCACAGAGCAGTGGCCACATGGGAAAAAGTGTTCTAAGCATGGCCAAGGAGGCCTATAGCAGAGCGAACCTGAGGGCCTTGGTCAATATGATTAAAGCTGCCATCTTGACATGTGTCGTCTCTGAATGGTCTGTGGGAGGGTAGGGAGAGGGTTTGCTGGGTTTGGGATTCAGTTTTGGGCTGATGATTTGAGGAGGAAGCATTCTCAGAAATGAATGGAAGAGCACAGGGTGCTAGGGTGCTTGGGCCCCTACCCAGCATCACCAGGACACTGGGACTTCCTGAACAGCCCTGGGATTGGGGACCAGTATCCCCATATTGTGGCGGGGGGAGATGGTCCTGGAGTGGTAAAGTGACCATCCAAAGCCACACAGCTGAGAATGGGCAAAGCCAGAAGCCCGCCCAAGCTCTGGCCCCAGAGTGGATGCATGCCTTATGTAACCAGCCAGAATGGCAAGGCAGATGGGGAGGCCTCCTGGGTCTGACATAGGGCTGGGTAGTGGAACCAGCAGGGCCCCTCACAGCTATATGACGGCTTTCTGAGGTGCTTCCTAGGAGCCAAGGGATGTATCTCTTCTCCAAACAGGGGTCTTCTGGATAGAATCCTTGGGGTCTGAGCAATTCTGGCACCTTCTTGGAGGAAAAGAAAAGAAACCCCTCCCAAATGCTGGAATCCAGACTGGGCCCCCCACATTAACCTCTAGGACTGCCCACTGGGAACTGTGAGGGGACTCACCCTCCTTTCATCCTACTGAACATCTGCCAAGTGCATCCCTTCCTGGGGCAGAGGTCAACTCCCACCTCTCCCTGGGCATGAAGTATAAGGGAAATCCTGAATGGCTGGATCAAGGATGGGGCACATTGCTCTACCCAAAATGCCTCAGTAACCTCTCCAGCCTCTGGCAGACCTACCCACGAAAGTGGATTTGACCTTTCACTCCAGCCTTTCCCTGTCCCATCAGTGCCCCTGGCCAGGATATCCCAGGCTCGTGGCCACACTTGGGCTATCTGAGACATCCTGGAGGCTTCAGGGGCAGGTAGAGGGGGCTGGGAGTTCTGAGTGGGACAGCGAGTTAGCACCCCACTCTCACCAGGACCCTACACTGTACCCACCTCCCTGGTGCAGAGGCAGTCTAGCTGCCTCCCCTCACCCCAAACAATGGAGGGAGGATGGAGGCCATCCCCTAGCTGGGTAGACAGCCAGTCTTGTCTCCACCCTCAGCTGAGCCTGCAGCCTATGGTCAATACTGGCTCCTGTCCCTTGACCCGAAGAGTTACTGAGAACCCCACCTTCCTGATGCCACCCCCCACACTCTCCCCTTGTCTGCACAGGACAGACTGACTGCCCTGTTCACAGGAAAACCAGAGACAGGGCCCCTTCCCTTCCCACTTCTTCCCTCCTTCCTTGGACGCCAGGGGTGTGGCCCCCACCAGGTGGAGCGTGGCCCCCACCAGGTGGAGCGTGGCCCCCACCAGGTGGAGCGTGGCCCCCACCTGCTCAGGGCCCTCCTTCCCAAGTACAGATATAAAAGGGCCCAAACCTCTCCTGTCCTTTGACACACAGCAACGCACACTCCTTTTTTAGGGAGAAAGGAAATACACCTTTCCCTGGCGTGGGGTACATGAAACAGACTCTGCCCCCAGGCCTCGGGACACATACTTGGCCAGCATCACAGTGAGCCCATCACAGCTCCTTCCACAAACTCAGCCTGCCCAAGCTGGCCAGGCCACGTTCCTGCAGCACCCGGGCCTCACGGACTCCACATGGCACATGGCTTTCACTGACAAACCTCCCCGAGTGTCACAGCAACCCGGTAAGATAAGGCAGGGCAGGAACTGCAAGCCTCCCTCCTGCCAAGATGAAGAGCTGGGCCAAGGGATGGGCAGTGATCCGCCTAGGGCTGCATGGCGAGTCATGGCAGTTCTAGGACCAGACCCCAAGTGCCCTGGGCCTATCTGGGCTCTTGTCAAAGCAACCTCCTCCCAATTGCTGTCCTCTTCTGTGAAGGCAAATCTCACCAGCCTCTCAAACACCAGGCCCTGTGGCCCTTTGTGGAGGCAGCAAATGATCTGGGACCAGCCTATAGGGTGGCCTCCCCTGGCTCCAGGAGGCCAGGCCTGCTCAGTACTACCACGGCCCACCTCACTGAGTCCCCTCCAACGTGGGTGCATTGCTGAAAACCACCTCAACTCATACGATGCCACGGCCATAGGACCACACGTGGGCCCCAAGACACAACCCCCTGTCCTGCAGACAGACCCACGTCACACACAGGATCACACAGACACAAAGAGGGACCCACCAGGCAGACAACCAGACACATGAAGTCCCACGATGACAATGTCTGCTGTCAAACAGGAACACAGACAGGCAGAGTCACACAGAGGTAGGAGGGCACCCAAGGCCCCGAAGCTCTGCGGCCAGAGTTAGTCCCACCTACAACGACAGTCACACCCACCACATCCCTGTGTGCTCCCACACTCACATACAGGTGCCCTGGCACACCTGGACCCTCACAACCACCCGATTACACCCCGACTCCTTAGGGCAGTCCCCCCACACACCTTCACATCCATACATTTATTCAAGGGCACAGCCAGTGCCAGATCACCCCCAGTCCAGGTACAAGGATCCCCGAGATGCATGCACGGTCAACGCCATGCTTACTCGCGCCTCCTTCCTTCCCTCCCTCCCAGGGCTGGCCCAAGAATGGAACAAAAGCCCAGCGTCCCCTCCTCCCCCTCCTCTCCCCTCCCCCCTGGCGTCCAGCCCCTTTGTCCTCCTGCAGCTGAGCCGGAGCCGGAGTCCAGGCAGAGCGGCAAGGACACTGGAGCCCGACTGCCAGGGCTGTAGCAGCAGGACAGACAGGAGCGGTCAGTACGAGAGCAGCAGCTGCAGAGCCCCCGGGTGAGCCATGGCCAGGTAAGTGCCAGGTACATCCGGGGACTTAGCCCCTCAACAGGCAGGGCCGTGTGGTGTCTACAAGTCTGAGTGTGTGTGTGTGAGAGGGGGTGTGGGTGTGAACAAGAAACAGGGGGGCATGTCAACTTCTAGGGGCTGGATCCCTTAGTTCGCATCAGAATTCTTGGCTGGAGGTTCCTAGATGCTTAGCTAGGACGAGAGAATGTCCAATGGAGCCCTGCCTGGGAATCCCTACCATCCACGTTGCACCTGGGTCCTCCGGCCCCCAGACTGGGAATCCCCAGGGTGGAAACGGAGTCTGATGTCCCAGTGTGACCACAGTGCCCGGCACAGTAGACAGCAGTAGAACGAATGAAAAAGTATGGTGCACTTCCCAGGAGGAGACTCCCTCTCCTTGTGCTGCAGGGAGAGGTCCCTCCTTACCCTGAAGAGACCTGCCCTCCTGGATCCCAGCTCAGGGGGTGGCTGCTTTCTTAGTAAGCAGCCAGCAGAGAAAGGAATGGGGGCAGCATGTTCCGATGACCTCCCTCACCTCCCTCTGCTGGTTCTGGGCTGCTCCTTAGGACATGCCCTCACCCCGGCAAGTGTGGCCGAGCAGCTAGGCCTGCAGAGTCTGCAGCCAGGTGGGTTCAGGGCCCAGCCCCTCTGCTTGGGCATAGTTAGCTTCCTGGGACCCTGCCCACCAGGAAGCTCATTTCTGTAATCCGGACATGGGGATCCACCACCCAGGATGACCAGGGCGTGAGCAGTGAAAGCCAGATCTGACCTCCGGGGCAAAGCAGTCTCAAAGAAGGCAGAGCATGGAGCATGGAGGGAGAGGCAAGAGGTAGAGGGCAGAGTTGTGCTCCCCTAGAGTAAGTTGCCACCTAAAGAAGTGAGCTCCCTGTCCCTGGAGGTGTGCAAGCAGAGACTGTATGTTCATAATGACCAAATCACAACCAGCCCAGTACGACCCCCGAGTCTGTAGAGTGCTTTCACAAACACCCCTCCTTTGGTCCTCAGAGCAACCTCTGAAGGGCCGGTTTCCTGTGTGCTTCTTTTAAGGAAAGACAAACTTAAAGAAGGGCGGGGGCATCTAAAGAAATGCTCAGGGTTGTGAGGATCAGATGAAATTATGCACATAAAAGCAGCCAGCACACCTGGCATGCTCCCTTCCTCTTGTGTTAGCGGAGTCTGTACTATGTACCTAGCACTTTTCATATTCCACTTCATAAGCACAACGTCACAACAATGCTGTGAGGTGGGCAATATGACCCCATTTCAGAGGAGGAAACTGAAGGGGAGTGACCTGCATAGCTCACGCAGTGAGTCAATGACAGAGGCAGGTTTAGAGCCCAGATCGGTCCGTAGAGCCAGCTCTTTCCATCTCCCCCCAGGGCTTCCTTGAGAACACAGAGAGAACTCACTAGAGAGAGGGCTAACTTCCCTCTCAGCCTGGGTTCTAGTCTCCTGCCCTCCTTCCCTCTGGGCCTTAGCAAAGATTGTTCTCTAAATGGAGACATCCTCCCTGAACTCCCTTCCCTTCTCCTGGCTAATTCCCCCTATGCTTCTCAGTCTGAAGATCCCTCAGGGGATACCTTCCCTGAATCCCCTCCAACAGGGTCTAGTGCCCCTTCTATCAGCTCCCACACTCCCCCATGGGACCCCCACCAAGCTGTGAGATCCAGGACGGCAGGGTCCATGCTTGTCTTGCCCACTGCTTGGCACAGGAAAGGCTCTAAATACATGCTAGCTTAATGCGTTCACTCAACCTTAAACAGATATTAACTGAGCACCTACTGTAGGAGAGGCAGATATTAAATAGAATAATCAGGGGCACCTGGGTGGCTCCATCGTTAAGCATCTGACTTCAGCTCAGGTCATGACCTTGGGGTCCTGGGATCGTGCCCAGTGTCGGGCTCCACACTCAGCGAGATGTCTGCTTGTCCCTCTTCCTCTCCCTCTGTCCCTCCCCCCACTCCTGCGCGTGCACGCTCTCTAATAAGTAAGTAAAATATAAATAAATACAGAAATAGATAATCAATCAATCATCAGGGTTTGGTCAGTGGGGAGCACCTAAGGGCAAGAGGAGACAGAATAGGGTGACAAGAGGAAGCAGAGTTATTCCTCCCCACACCACACTAGGTCTCTGTGGGGTAGCCTGAATCCTACAGCTCCTGTCAGGGGGCCCTTCCTATACAGATATTTTGTGCAGGTTCCTGTAACCTCCTGGCCCTCCCGTTCCAGACCTTGGAGAGGTAAACGCTTCCTGCTGTTGGTGACCACGGGCACTGCTTTACCCCTTGCGGGAGGCCCTAAACACTGTCTACGTGTTGGTAAATCGTTCCCTTATTAGACTATCCTCAATTATGCCATTTGAGAGCTTGCCGTCTGTCTCCTGCTGATATTGATGACAGTTTAACGAGTCTGAAGAACAGAAAGTAATATGACTGAAGTGGGTAAGCGAGGAAGACGGTGATACAGCTAAGGCAGGCCTAGCCCTCCAAGTCGGCAGGGACTAGATCACTGCAGCCATAGGACTCTGGATGAAGGGATGGAAGGAAGAGCCGCTGAGTAAACGAAAGCACCTGCGTTACATTCATGCATGCGTGCATGCCGGCTTGGGTAAACCAGGGAACGAACAACGGAATGAACGGATGAGGGGCCTCCTGCCCTCTCGCCCAACCCAACCAGGTGGATTTCCGACACTGTGTGTGTTCTTTACCTGGCAGGATGCTGGAGGGCCCAGTGCTGGAGGAGTCGGAGCCCGGCTCCCTGGCGCCGTGTGCGGGGTCCTGCCATGCGCAGCGCGTTCTGCAGACTCTCAACGCGTACCGGCGGAGCGGCACCCTCACCGACGTGGTGCTGCGCGCCGGCGGCCGCGACTTCCCGTGCCACCGCGCGGCGCTCAGCGCGGGCAGCGCCTACTTCCGCAGCCTGTTTGCGGCCGGGCGGCCGGAGCACGGCCTGGCCGTGGTGCCCGTGGCGCCCGTGGCCTCGGAGGCGGGGCCGGGCGCGGCGGCGGCGGCGCTGGCCGTGGTGCTCGACTACGTGTACGGCGCGGGTGTGCGGCTGCGCGCTGAGGACGAGGCGGCGGCCGTGCTGGCGCTGGCCGAGCGGCTGGGCGTGGCGGGCCTGCGCGAGGCCTGCGCCAGCTTCCTCGAGGGCCGCTTGCGCGCCGCCAACAGTCTGGCGCTGCGCCGCGTGGCCGCCGCCTTCTCACTCGCCTCGCTGGCCGAGCGCTGCGGCCGCGTGCTGCGCCAGGCCTTCGTCGAGGTGGCGCGCCACGCCGACTTCCTGGAGCTGGCGCCCGACGAGGTGGCGGCGCTGCTGGCCGACCCGGCGCTGGGCGTGGCGCGCGAAGAGGCCGTGTTCGAGGCGGCCATGCGCTGGGTGCGCCACGACGCGCCGGCCCGCCGCGGGCAGCTGCGGCGCCTGCTGGAGCACGTGCGCCTGCCCCTGCTGGCGCCCGCCTACTTCCTGGAGAAGGTGGAGGCCGACGAGCTGCTGCAGGCCAGCCGCGAGTGTCGCCCGCTGCTGCTCGAGGCCCGCGCCTGCTTCATCCTGGGCCGCGAGGCCGGCGCGCTGCGGGCCCGGCCGCGGAGGTACGGCCCCCTGCCCCCTTGCCTTCCACCCGTCCTCATCCCGGATTCTGCAACCACTCATACCTGTAGCATCCTTTAATTCTGCTCATTCGTTCACACATTTCATGGGCTTGGTATTGGGAATTCTGCCCTTGAGAATTCACAGGCCAGTGGGGGAGAGGCAGGGATCTCACACCTTGCACACATCCTTCCTCTTGCCCATCCATCCGTAATTCTGAGCGCTGTTTCTGTGCAGGTCTTGTGCTGGGTGTCCGGGATTCGGGAGTAATTGGAAATACCCTTTACCTTCCAAGAGCTCAGTCTAGTAAGGGATAAAAATAGGGCCTGGAAAAAATGAGAGGCTTACTCTCCCACCCCTGGAACGCCAGACCGGGAGACTTTGGGGGGAGTAGTCCAAGACGTAGTCCAAGTAGTGCCCTCCCGGGGATAGAAGACAGGATGCCTCTGTCTTACCACACTGTGTCTCCAACACTAAGCTCAGGGCCTGGGACAAAGAAGATGCTCAATATTTGTCAAAGGAAGTAGGTAGGAAGCCGGTGGCTTGGTTTGGAAATTCTGGTGGGGTCAGAAGCCTGAGGGGTTGGTTAGTGGGAGGGGAGAATGTTTTACTGAAAGGGTGTGTATCCTGGTTCAGTGGAATTAGGGAATGGGTTTAGGAAATAGTTACAGTAGGAGGGAGGCAGCACAACTGGCAGTCGGGGATGAAGGGCAGAAAAGGGTAAAGAGAAAGGGTTAGTGACAGTCAACCTGGGTTGGCTGAATTCCAGCTCTCTCACTTACTGACTCCGACTTCCGGCAAGCCAAAGTCTGTGAGCCTGTTTCCTCCTCTGCAAAAGGAGTAGTAACCCCCGCCTAATAAAACTATCATAAGAATTAAACGAGGTGACTTTTCTAGATAAGGGCTGTTTAAAGATCCTTTCCCTGTAATTTAGATGTCAGTAGTTGGGGTTAAGGATTGGTGACTCTCTTCCCATTGATATTAGGAAAGGAGGTTGGAGGTGGCAGAGTCCAGCATGGGACTGGGAGGCAGGGAGTGCAAAAGGGCATAAGGGCATGGAAGAGCAGCAGGACGGTACAGTGTGGTCAACGAGAGGATGAGAGAGGGCCAAAACTTGGGTGCGGGTCAACAGGCATTGGGCTTATCCCCACGCCAGATTCATGGACCTAGCTGAAGTGATCGTGGTCATCGGCGGTTGCGACCGCAAGGGGCTCCTGAAGCTGCCCTTCACTGACGCCTACCATCCAGAGAGCCGGCGCTGGACCCCACTGCCCAGCCTCCCAGGCTACACACGCTCAGAGTTCGCTGCCTGTGCTCTCCGCAATGACATCTATGTCTCGGGTGAGGGCAGGGCCGCAGCGGGAGCCCCACAGGATTGGCTCTTTGCCTCGCTCAAGCCACTCTCTTTTTCTCTCCAACCGCGAGGTGGGGGTGGGATTTTCCCCAATAACCTACAGCTACTGGCTGAAGTGGTATGTAGTCCTGCAGGGCCAGTCACTGGTATGACTCTGACCTTCTTTCAGCAATATCCACTTCAATTTGTATTACTATTAGTCACTTCTCTTTCTTTAGCCAACTGTGTGCAGAACATTATGCTACACAGCTTACATTACTCAATTTCCCCTACAACCCCATTTTACAGGGAGGTTAAGAATTTTCCCATTATCTCAAAAATGGTAAAGCTAGGAGAAACACAGATTGGTTTGATACCAATGGATTGTGCCCTCCCTGAGGTCCAGGCCCTAGAGGGAGAATAAAACAGCCCCTGCTCCCCTGGAGAAGGGGAGACAGAGAGACTTCACTTTGCCACCAGACTTTTCAGCTGGACCTTGAAAATCTGGAGCAAACAGCATAGGCAAAGGTATGAAGACCGGAATGTGCAGAAAGGAACCCCAGGTACTCAGGTCTCCAAAGTGCAGGTTGAGTGCATCTGGGAGAGGAGGGGAGGTATTGTAGATGAGGCAGGAAAGGGAGTCAAGTTAGATCAGGGAGGCTTTGACTCCAGGCCTAGGTAGACTGCACTTGTTGTAGGGAGCAATGGGTGTCTGGGAAGGATAAGGAGCAGAAGAATGAGCCAGAAAGGCCTCAGGGACCATCCAGGCCACACTTTATTACTGGACAACTTATCCAAGGCTGCTGATGGCCTGTGAACAACATGAAGGGCCTCTGCTGGGTGCTGGTGGGAATACACAGAGGCAGGGGCTACAAAACAGAGCTGGGGCTTGATCTAGAGTGAAAGGCCGTGGGGTTTCCTGTCTGTAAACTGTGTATAATAATCCTAACACCTCTTGGAGGAATGAGAACAGACATGAAATCATGAAGGTAAGTGCAGAAATGAGGCTGGGTTACTGAGTCACTCTCTACCTTTTCCTATCCAAGTGTAGGTGGCTCTGCTCTCCCTCTGCCCCCAGCACATTCCTGATGCTTATTTGGGCACACTTTGCACTCTTATCTCCGTTTGAATTCTAAGTGGCCCCCTTTTTGCTCCCCAGAGTACAGAGCCTGGCATACCACCATAAGGCACCCAGTGAAGATCAGCTCCTTCTCCCTAAATCTCTCAGGCCTCTCCCCACAAAACTCCCTGCCCCTTGTCCTCACACCTTCCCACCATTGATTCAAAACACAGTCTACCCTTAACTCTTCCTTTGGATCTGGGGGCCCTTGTTTCTAGGTCTTTAGGGGTGCTGTTGACCCCAAGAGGGCCTGGAGTCAACAGTGGCTTCTCTTTCCCTAGGAGGCCACATCAACAGCCGTGATGTGTGGATGTTTAGTACCCCTTGGCACACCTGGATCAAGGTGGCCTCGCTGCTCAAGGGCAGGTGGAGGCACAAGATGGCAGTCGTGCAGGGGCAGGTAGGGACACACAGCAGCTGCTGCCCTCTGGCTCAAGGTACAGATCAGTGGACTTCCTGGGGGAAGGTCCTATAAGACAGTCTCTCTGAAAGATGGGATCTTAAGCACCAAAAAGGAAAGATACTTGCCCAAAGTTACATGATAATGCTGATAATAATACCTAGTGGTCAGGGGTCAAAAGTGTGGGCTCTGGGGCCAGACTAGGTGTGAATTTTGACCCTGCCCCTTTGAAAAAAAAAAAAAAGTAATAATCTTTGTAAGCTACATCCCAAATTCAGAAAAGAAAATAAAAGTGCTTCTTAGGATCACTTAAGTAAGGTGATAAACCCTCAATAAATTACTAGCTATTACTAAGCATCAGCTTGGTGCCAGATATTTGACAGGTCTAATACCCATCCCAGAGACGGATATGCTTATCCCCAGGTAATAGAAGAAACCCGCTAAGGGAGGCCGCCCAGGCGCTGGCAGTGCTGGAATGTACCTCCTGTGAGTCTGGGGACAGTTTCTCCCCGCACATAGCGGAGCATCCCACCCTTGCTTGTCCTCATCCGCAGCTGTTCGCGGTGGGTGGCTTCGACGGCCTTCGGCGCCTGCGCAGTGTAGAACGCTACGACCCCTTCTCCAACACCTGGGCGGCGGCGGCGCCCCTCCCGGAGGCCGTGAGCTCAGCGGCAGTGGTGTCCTGCGCGGGCAGGATCTACGTGGTCGGGGGCGCCGGGCAGGACGGCCTCAGCACCAACAAGGTGGGCGCGGGCAGGGCGTTGGAGGCCTGCTGTGTGTAATACTTCCCTGCTGAAACGAGGGGGTCACTCCTCAGGGCTGTGTGCCAGACTCAGAGTTGGCACTTCACGTCCTCATCCGTTTTCTCAGTCTCAACAGCCCTGAGGAGTGACGCCCTCGTTTCAGCAAGAAAGTGAGTTCAGACAGATGACCCCAAGGTCACACGGCGGGTCCGGACCTGAATATTTAAGCTGGTGCCATATGGGTTTCATAGATTTTAAAAATTAAGTTAGGGCAAGGGTGGGATCAATTAAAACATTTTTCCTTCATTCAAAACAAAACAAACCCACACACTTGAAAATTTAGAAAACACAGAAATAGGGAAAAAGCCACCCATGAGCCAACCACTAAAGGATAACTACTATTAATATTTTGGTGCATTGCCTTGCAGGCTTTCTCTGAATCTACTTTTGTGTTTGTTTTAGTTTTGTGTTCTTACTGGTAGTAAAATTTTGCATTCTGCTTTTTATTCTCATTTAAATGTAAGCATTTCCCACATGCTTAGAAACTCTTCACAGCCATCACTTCAATGTGTAATAGTCTACAGGGTGGATGAACCATAGTCTGTCAACCAAATTTTCTGTTGCTGGACATTTAGGCTTTCTGTGAATAAAAATTAATCTTCATAGCAGCTTTCTTCCCTCCCCTGATGGCCTCACAAGTCTGCGGTCCTGGGATCTGAATCTTTCCCAGATTAGGATACCTCACCCCTTTTTATTCTGCAGCGCACACACACACCACACACACACACACACACTCACTCACTCACTCACTCTCCTGGGGCTGGCTGGGGGAACTGCCCTCTGGTGCAGCACTGATTCAATATAGGCCATTCCAGGAGTCTCCAAGGAAACAACTGAGGAAACGGAATACAGATGAACAGGCAGGTAGTATAAGCCCTCAGAAACTCTGGAAAGTGTGAACACTGGTGGGCCTGAGAAGCCTGTGGACAGTTGTAGGGATGGGGGCTGCAAGATACCCTAGCTGGGATCTTGTCATGAGCTCAGAGCACCAGGGGGAGGGAAGTGGGTTGACAATGTATGCAATAAGAAATGCATTTCTATGGAGGGCCTGCTCTCTGAGGACCTTCTATAGTACTAATGCAGATGGTACTTCCATCTCCTGGGATGCAGACCTTTCCTGGACCTTTAAAGATGAGGAGGCTTTGGACAAAGGGAGTCCAGGGCTGGGGCCAGAATGTGGAACGAGACTGAGCACACCTGAGGGCAGGGATGGTGGGTCTCCTCTGCCCCGCCCCCCCCAATGCTAGCTCAGGTCTGGAAGACACAGGCAATGTGTTGAATTAGTCCCCCTACTGGGAAGGTGGGAGGATGTGGGCAGCAGGGCAGTTGGGGGGGGGGTGAGGCTTCACCACAGCCCCTCCTCCTGCCCCTCAGGTGCAGTGCTTTGACCCCAAGGAGGACCGGTGGAGCCTGCGATCACCAGCACCTTTCTCACAGCGGTGCCTCGAGGCTGTCTCCCTTGAGGGCACCATCTATGTGGTAGGGGGCCTCATGAGCAAAATCTTCACCTATGACCCTGGCACAGATGTCTGGGGGGAGGCAGCTGTCCTCCCCAGCCCCGTGGTAAGTAGAGGCTCCCGGGTACAGCCTTGGTACTGGTTCCGATCGGGAGAGCAAAGTCCCATGTCTAAGGATGTGGAACTCAGAGGTTGTTGAGTCTGTCTCTGACTCCATGCTAGGCAGTTATACCTAGTTCCTTAGCTTTGTCCTCATTAGGATAATCAGCCTTGTGTTCCACAGATGAAGAGACCAGCCTTAGAAAGATTGAGGCCTCGCCCAAGGCCTCCGGTTAAGCCATGTTAAGACAGAGCATGGAACCCCAGTTCCAAGTGCTTTAGCCTTGGATGAGGGTCTTGGTCTAAATGACCCTGAAGTCTCTTGTCCTGAAGGCCACCAGCTGGTTGCCTGTTGCGGGGAGGTCAGGGTAGAGAAGGGACTTGATAAGTTCCCCTGCCCTAGTAATATCAGAGCAGGGAGGTCCAGGCCCTGGAGGCTCTGTCCCCTGCATTCCTGGCCTCCCCCACCTCTTGTCCCCTTCCCCGAAACTCCAGAGAGACTACACGGGTGTGGTTGGATTGGTAGTCCCTGCCAGTTCTGACCTTCAGTGATTCTAAGAGCTTGAGATTTCTGGCTTCTCTGAGTCTGAGATCTTAGGGCGGTGGTGGTGGTGATGATTGTTGTCACTGTTCCTGGAGTGCTTACTGTCTTCCTGGCACTATGTAAAATGCTTTACATGCTTAACCCCATTAACTGTTAAGGGAACCTTATGAAGAAGGTACTATTATTCTTACTTTGCAGGAGAGGAAACTGAGGCCCAGGGAGCTTAAGTGACTTGTCTAAGGCTATGTAGTAAGGGTCCAGCCAGAGCTTGAACTCAAACCGACCCAGTTCCTGCCTTTCTGCCATCCAGACTGCCTGCTCATATTCTGTGGGTCAAGGTTTTATTGTCTGGACTGGCCAGCTAGGGACAGAGGGAGCCCCACACTGGACCCCATAGCTGATCATCTTTCTGTTTGTCTACCCAGGAGAGCTGTGGCGTGACTGTGTGTGACGGGAAGGTCCACATCCTTGGTGGGCGGGATGATCTTGGGGAGAGCACCGACAAGGTCTTCACCTTTGACCCCAGCAATGGGCAGGTGGAGGCCCAGCCATCCCTACAGCGCTGCACCAGCTCCCATGGCTGCATTACCATCATTCAGAGCCTGGGCAGGTGACTCAAACTTGAACAGCCTGAGCCAGGAAGCAGAGAAAGAAGGGAGAACTCAGGCTCACCACTGCTCCCCTCATGGTACCTCCATGTAAATAGCCCCTTAACTTATTGCCTCCCTTTCTTATAGAAATAAAACCTTGTTCATTTTTTTTTTTAAGATTTTATTTATTTATTTGAGAGAGAGAGAATGAGAGAGAGCACATGAGAGGGGGGAGGGTCAGAGGGAGGAGCAGACTCCCTTCAGAGCAGGGAGCCCGATGCGGGACTCGATCCCGGGACTCCAGGATCATGACCTGAGCCGAAGGCAGTCGCGTAACCAACTGAGCCACCCAGGTGCCCGAAATAAAACCTTGTTCAAAGGTTGGGTCTGTGTTCCAGCTCAAGCCTGCTTTGTCTGGAGAAGTAATACCCAGTATCTGCTCCCTGCTTTGACTCTTTACAAAGCACCTTCATATGTTACCTTGTTTACCTTCAAAATGGCAGTGTGGACATGTTTTAAAAATTATGAAATATTTCATGCACAAAAAGTATATATTTTTGTACAGTTTAAGAATTACAATAAATATCTGTTTCCACCATCTAGCTTAAGAAAGATTGTTACAAATGCCTATGTAGGCACCTCCATTTCCAAACCCATTCCTTCCCACATTCCTCCCAAAGGTAATCACTGTCCTTAAATATGAGATTACTGGCATTTTTTTAACTTTTAATGAGCTAGTTATTAAGATTTGTATTTTACAGAAAAAGAACTGCCTTAAAAGATGAGGAGACTTGCCCAAGATCACATACTTAGTAATTGGCAGAGTCCGTGACTCATAAGACCTCATGAAGCTTCAGAATCTATGAAGCATTTCTGGTCAGGATGTTCCTCTTTCTAAACCACCCTCTCCAAACACTTAGCAGTAACAGATAAAATTAAAAGCCAAACTACTAAAAAGATAGAGGCTTAGGCTTATAAGTAAGCAAACATGTCCAAGGACCAGCAAAGGTGGAATTATAAAACCGTGAGAAAGGGAGAAGCTCCAGCTCTGGGGTTCAGACTCTAGGATAAAGCTTTAAAAAAACGGGATTACAAACCAGTCTCACTGCTAGAAGTCACGGCCAAGGTAGGCCTCCCCGCCTCATCAGAGAAGCAGAAACAAAACAGAAAACAGTGTGGGACACCGAGCAGCCCTGAGGCCAAGGCTCGCAGCAAGCTGCAGGCCCAGGCCAGAGAACCCAGCCAGCCCAGCTCTGCACCTGGACCTGTGAGCTCCCCAACATCACCAGGGTGCACAAGCCCCTCATGCCATCATAAGCACCCGGGTGGCCTGAGGCTCTATGGGCAGCAACATAAAACTGCTAGAGGGGGAGGGATGAGCTCAGAGGAAAGAGGGGACAAAAGATGTCACGTATTCTGTCAGGCAGAGACCCAGAGGGTTCAGGTCCTATGCTTGTGTTTCTGGGGCCCAGAGGAGCTGGCCAGGTCCCATCTGGGGCTCCCCATCATGTGCACTCAGATTGCCTTTTGAAGAGCTATCATCTGCTCCCTGCATCCCCTCCAGCACAGCCCCATGCCCCTCCCTGTCTTCCAAAGCCCCAGGGCCCTATCTGTGGGGTCTCTCCAGCTGGGGCTGGCCCATCACAGCCTAGCACAAAGGCCTGGGTCCCAGCTGAGCTGCTACCCTCTGATGATCTCAGATTAGGAAGCCTGTGACCATCTGGACACAGCTGATAATGGCAAAGAGGAGGGGAGGGGAGTAGTGGGGAGGCCCAGCCCCTCAGAGCCTGCCTGTCCCCACCCCACGGATAACACCCAGGACAAAGCAAAAGTGCTGTATTGTTTAACCACCCAAGCAAAAGCCTGAGTGGAAAAGGTAGGGGCAAATTCAGGGTAAGATCTTGAGAACATGGGCACCTCACCTGGGCTGGGCGCTTCCTGTGTGCCAAGCAGACCACCCCATTTCCCCAACAATGACCATTCATGCTCTGTCCAAGCGCCAATGCCCTTTCCTGCTCTCTCTGCCTGGACAGATCCGACACCCTCTACTCCAGAGCTGACTCCTCTCTCCTTATGCCCTTCCTTATCTACCCCCCCTTTTACCACGAGGCATAAGGCCAGGCCTTTATATATGACATCTCTAGTCTTCCCTGACATACCCATAGGATGCTTCTTGAGGCAGGAAAGATGTCAGTTTTATTTCTCTATCCCCCAATGCCTGGAACAAGAGCCCACCCTGCACCCACCTCTGTATGCTGCATCAAAGTTTCCTGGATTTGTATTTTATAATACCTGTGAGGTAAGTACTACCGCCCCACTTAACCAATGAGGAAATGGAGACTCAAGAGTTGTGAAGTGATTTGTCTACTAATGTCACTGGTCTAGTGAGTGGTGACAGAGCCAGGATTCCTGGGTCCAGCTATCTCCAAAGCCTGCTGTCTCCATGCAGCCTCACCCAGGCTCTGCTAATCTGAGAAAGCTAATCTGGGAAAAGAGTGTGGAGGGTAGCACATGAGTTATTTAGAAGTAGAAAATACAGCAGTCCTCCCTTATCTGTGGGGGATACATCCCAAGACCACCAGCAGATGCCTGAAACCACAGATGGTAGCAAACCCTGCACACACTGTGTTTCCTATACATACATAACTAGGATGAAGTTTAGTTTAAAATTAGGCACAGTAATAATAGATTAAAAATAACAAAAATTATAATACAGTATAATAAAAGTTATGTGAATGTGGGCTCCCTCAAAATACCTTTTTGAACTATACTTACCCTTCTTGTGATGATGTGAGATGGTAAAATGCCTACAGGATGAGATAAAATCAGGCAAATGACACAGACATCATGATGCAGCATTAGGCTACTACTGACCTGACCTAAGTCAGAAGGAGGATCGTCTGCTTCCAGAATGCAGTTGATCTCAGGTAACTGAAATCGCAGAAAGTGATACCACGGAATTTGGGGGGGGGGGGGGGATGGCACTACTGTACATCATTTCCACCCTGGGAAATCCCAGCCTCAAAGGATTTGGTCCCTGCCTTTAGGGGCTTCCAGTCAGATGAGGGGGAGACATGGTTCATCTCCCTCGTGAGTGAGGCTCACAGAACACAATACAAAGCAAAAGTTACACACCCATGTGTCCTAATTTCCTAGGACTGTGGGTTTGACCAAGACCATATATGGAGGGCCTCCCTGGCTCCTAGCCCACTGCTCTTTGCCCCACCTGGGCTGCCTGCTGAATGAGAGGGACTGTCGCTATCCAACAGGAAACCAAACCACAAGTTCTGAGTATATGACTCCTTAGTCACATGGGTTTGCCCTACTCTCCCTAGCTGAGAACACACTTAACTCTTCATATGCCATCAGAAGCCACTGAACCCAAATTTAGTTTTTGAGTTTCGTTTTTGAGAAGTTCTAACTATTTATAAGGATTGGTATTTTAGGATTGTTATTCTTAGTGGGCTTCTAAACAAAACAAAATGAGAAATTTACTTACCTTTCAAAAAACACATAATACTCATTCTATCTTACAATCACCATATGGATTCATTAGATTCTTGTATAAATCTAAAATACATTATGAGATCATGATGAATTTATTTTCCTCTATCTTGAAAAACTTTGCTATTTCATCATCCTAAAAATTATTTCATGTTACTCATCAGTTATTCCCAAACAAGATTATGATGATAAAATGGAAGGATGGTATTTCCCGGAAGATGGAATAGTGAATACACCATCACTATCACTATCACATCATCCTTCAGTTTCCATACTGTATTCCCTAAAGTACTATAGATCATCTTTCAAGAAGGTACAAGAAGTCCAGAGACGTTGGCTGAGAATTCAGGATTTTTCATTTTCCACCCAAAATGACACAAGAGAAGAAAGCGGACAGAGGATCTTTCACACCTAATACAGACAAATCAGAAAATGAATGCAGAGACACACGGTAGCACTCTAGTCTGAGGATGGGGAAATTGGTCATATAAACAAAATCTTTCCTACATGAATTTTTCTTAAACTCCAGAATTGATGAGTACACAACGTATTTCTAAAAACAGACAGGAAATATGGCATTTTAAATCATTCAACAGGGAGGATTTCATCACACAGTATTTTTTGACAAAGACCCGTACCACCCTATTTTGTATAGTATTCATCTTTTATGATGCCTATGCCCCAAAATTTACTTGATATGTTTGTTACAGTTCATAAGTGGAGACATGCTGAGGCAGTTGTGTACTCAGGTGACTATAGGGAAACAGATGCTATAGATATTTTTAAAGCTCATTAGATTGGTCTTTCAAATTGATCTTTATAAATCCAAAATCAAAAATGTTTTAAAATTATGGAGCAAAGAAAATGACTGTCCTCTCTTCAACATCATGAGCCATCAAAAATTTTTTAAGTATTCCATGTTGACAATGCAAGTGCAAAACTAAACAAAACCAAAACCCCAGAAGCAGTAAGCTAGAGCCTACTAGATATATTTGAAATCTGGGATCAGTAGTTATAAGATGAATACATTCCAGCTGCACACATGGTGGCTGATGAGCATTTAACTGCATTCAAGGGATGGTACTCTTTTTGGGTATTTCCAGGCAAGGAAAATATGAAATTGCTGTTTTAATTCATACACACACACACATACACACACACATATACAAGTACCTATTTTCGTGAATATGAGTGACAGTTTTATTGAGATGTAATTCACAACCCATAAAACCCACCCATTTGAAGGGTATTAATTCAATGTTTTTTAGTATATTCAGAATGGTGCCGTTACTACTTGCTAAGATTTTAGTATTTTTTTTTAAGATTTTATTTGACAGCGAGCAAGCGAGCACACAAGCAGGGGGAGCAGGAGAGGGAGAAGCAGGCTCCCCGCTGAGCAGGGAGCCCCATGCGGGACTCCATCCCAGGACCCCAGAATCATGACATGAGCCAAAGGCAGTAGCTTAACTGACTGAGCCACCCAGGTGCCCCCAAATTTTAGTATTTTAAAATACTTGTTTGAATACTTGTAAAATTTATAAAATGAAACGTTTTCCACTTTCCCTTTTACTTCTGTAAATTAAAGTGACTTAAAATATAAAAGGTAGGGTGTCTATTGGACCCAGATGGTAAATAGCTATGGCTACTTTTCCTGTTGTATTGGGGGAAAACCAGTGAGTAAAGATCCATCACCTCTGGTCTCCCATCCCTGAAGGGAAAAGCTGCCCTATTGCTGGGTCTGTGCTCTCCCTCTCCTCCCTCTAAAAAGCAAAAATATTCTTAAAGGCCGGGGGAGCCCTATCCTCTCTCAGCAATTTGGGATTCAAAGGGTCCAGCTCCTCTGGCTCACCACACAAAGGACTGGTGGGAGCAGGCTGATCATGGGGGCAGTCCCTGGCCAGCCAGTGAAGGTGAAGGCGGGGGATGAACCCATCGCAGCAGCACTCCATCAGTGGACAAAGGCCCAGCTGCACCTGGCTGGCTGGGCTGCTAGTACAACGCAGGACTGGGCAGCAGAGGCGTGGTCTCATTTGAATTTCAGAGCCACTGGGACTCTTACTTGTAAAACTGAGGGTTTAGAATCAGGTTAAGTTGTTCCCAACCTAACCATGATATTTGTTTTCAAACCAGAAATAGGGACTGTGAGATATTCTAAATATTTTCCAAAGCCTAGGAGAAATCACACATTCTGCTAAGATGTATGATGTGGGTTGAAGTTGCTATAAAATGAAGCTAGTAATGGAACTGGCCCATTACAGGGATGTTGAGACGATTAAGGAAGTGTTTACAATAAGCTCGGGGCATGTAACAATTATCTTCTCACCAAGGTCATGTTGCTTATCAAGTTACACATGTAGTTTCGATCAATAACAAATAGGGAAGTGGTTTGTTTCATAGATAAAGTAACATCAAAATCTCATGTTCCTGAGGAAGAAAAAATAGTAAGGAAAACTATCTTTTGATGTTGAAAATGTTGACTCTCAGATACTTGAATGCTTTCCTGCCCTGGTGTTGGCAAGCCCTAACATGAAGCAGCTACACTTACACACAGCAACACTGGAGCTCAGAAACATTCACTAGGTGGAACATGGCATGGCTAAGAAACCAAATTCACCACCTGTAAAATGGGGTAGTGAGACCTGACCAGAGATGCCCACTTCACAACAGAAGCAGAAAGCACGGTTTCTATGGTCAGAGCCCTTATGGTTAGGGTGGGGAGAATCCAATACCATGAAGTTAAGCTATTGATTCCCAAGAAGATATGCCGAATGACTCAATAGTAACATCTAACATTCACTGAGGACTTCCTATGGGTCAGGCGCTGTGCTATGAAATCACAGGCAGATGAGCAGAGGCTCCGAGATGTTTGATGCCCCCATGCTCATACTGCTAAGTTGTGAAACTGGTTTTGAATCCAGAGTCTGGCTGGAAGGCCTGGACTCTTAGCCTTTGTCCTGAGAGATAATATACTTGATGATAAACACTACAGACAGGTATTAATAGTCTTCTTTAATTCCCAACAGCCCCTTGAGATACTGAGGATCAGAAAGATTCAACCTCGGTAGATCAGTGCTGCTGTCACGTTTGAACCCGGGTCTGATTGCAAAGCCTAGCTTCTCCCCACCACCTCTCAAGTCTCCTTTTTAAAGCACTCTGCAGGGTGCCTGGGTGGCTCAGTCGGTTGAGCGTTTGCCTTCGGCTCAGGTCATGATGCCAGGATCCTGGGATCGAGTCCCGCATCAGGCTCCCTGCTCTGTGCGGAGCCTGCTTTCTCCCTCTCCTCCCCACTTGTACTCTCTATTTCTATCTCAAATAAATAAAAACCTAAAAAAATAAAGCACTCTACAGAGAAAGGTATCCTCCACCCCACCAGGCTTGAACATTCCCATAGCCTTTGCCTTATTTCCCAGTTAGAGGGTTGGCTGACCCCATTATCACCCTGCTGTGGGCTCCAGAGGGAAGATTCTGTCTGGAGGCAGATCCCCACGCCCCAAGACACCTTCTACCCATTGTCCTCTGATGCCACCAGTTTCTGTACTTCTCCTGGTTCTCCATTAACAGTGCTATCCATTGGTCCTGGGCCCTTGCTAGGCCCCTGGGCCTATTTCCAAGTTCTCACATTCCAGCTGCTATTCCTTCCTTGTCTGATGGATAAGCTAATCTACCAGTTCCTGCTTGAAGCCCGTCCTGGTGCCAGGAATCCTAATGACTAGAACTCTTTAGAGCTTGACAGTAACCTTCTGGTGAAGTCCACGAAGAGGATAACATTTGCTTCCATGTTGCCATCAGCCAGATTTCCATCAGTGGGTTCCAAGGGCCATTCCACAAGTTTTGGCTACCCAGGATCAAAACCTTGCCTACTGGGGAGAGGGGGAAGAGCACTGTGCAAGTCTGGGCCCCACCTCTACTATGGAAATCAAAGGGGCTAGCTATCTTTCTCCCCACCTCAGGCAGCTGGACTGGACACAGGACTAGCCAGCCAGATATTCACACCTGGAACTTTGAACTTCAAAGGGACGGACACAAAGGAAAGGAGGCAGTGGAAAAACTCACTTGGAAGTCCAGGGGTGGTGGTAACATCGTTTAGGGTAACCTGCATTTCTTCATGGGGCTGTCGTTAGTGCTTACCTAAGCTCTGCATTTATTTCATGTCGTTTTTTGAAATGGCTAAAAAAAATACCCCAAAGCCTCTCCTTTTCTTTACCCGATAATGGCTATCCAGGGATCCTCACGTTTGGTAACTCAAACTTTACACGTGCACACTAATTTGCATAGTTTCCCACAGGTGCACGCAAATTCAGTGAGTTTGACTTTCCTTCCCCAAGCTACTACTTTGGTGCCGAGTTCCTGCTACAGCACCCCCTGGTGGGACATTAACAGCACTTCTGAATCCAACACACCAACTTCCAGTTCTAAGTAGACTGAAAGGAAGGAATTTAAACAATCACATAATCTGATGCACAAAGACCTGACTGGCTGTCCTAGTACCAGACACTGAGGTCTCACATGACCAGGGCTGCCTTAACCGGTTTCCAGCACCCAGTATTCTGGATGCTCAGACTAGCTGAGCTACTTTCACAACAGAAAATCCCTTCACAACTGAACTACAGAAGTCCAGAAATACAAGAATTAAGCAGTCTAGCTCAAGCATTTTTCAGTAAAATTGCAAAATGCCATTCATTTTATCCAGAAGGGATAAATAAAACCTTATGATAGCTGCCTGTATTGCATAGGGATTTAGGGGTGGGCACAGAAATCATTTATTCAAGGCACTCAAATCTCACTTTACACGTGTGCAGTACTGAGGCCTCCCAACACCAGTTTGTCTCCTCAAAACCACCTCACCCTCAGCCCTTCTCAAGGTGCTGTCCTGTGAGCAATCAGCCTTTGCTTTCACCAGATTTACAGGATATTACTCTGGTTAGCTCTGTTTGGGTCCTCCTGTTCTTGCTCTTGCCTCACAAGCACAGCTGAATCAAGGATTTCAGGGAAAGCAGGCAGGGAAAGTGAGCCAGGCAGCCCTGAAAAAAAAAATCAATCAAGAAATGTTCCCTTGGGGCAACAGAATTCTCAGACCAAATGTGGACATAGTCTATTCACGCCATGTGTCTTTCTCAAAGATTTTATTAAAGGTCTTTACAGATTAAAATCGTCTCCAGATCCAGTTGCCAAAGAGACCCTGAAACCAAATAAAGCACAAGAGTAAGAACAGAATCTTCACCTGAATATTGGGTTCTTTCATTTCCCATTTAGGATATGCATGAAGAATATATACACACAGAACACCTAGAAACAAACAAAAAGTACTGGGCATAGAAGAGCCTTGGTGTTTTAACTGCTTAAGGGGCTGCTAAGAACAGATAACTAATTATTAACAAGCGTGCCTTGATTTTAAGCAAATAAAAAGAAAAATCTTGTTTCAAACACAGTAGTAAACATAGGAACTTCTTAGGAGACCAAGGCAAATACCCCTCCCTACAGAATCCCTGGTTAAACGGGCCCCTGGCTCCAACCTGTGTTGTAAAGCAAGTATAGTCCAATGTTTATGTATTTACATGCTTACCCCAGTACGGGATATACTATTGGTAGAAGACAAGGGAAAGGGGTCCTATTCCGCCCCAACAGGCCCCTCGAGACACACCTGTTACGCGGTGGGCACCGGCTGCGGCATAGCAGGCGGCTCTGGCTTCCCACCCTTCTGTTCCGAGATGGGCGTGGTGGGCAGGATCTCGTCTTTGGGTTCCACGATGCTCACGTGATCCGGCAGGGGCTTCTTAGGGCCAATCTTACCACTTGGGTCCCAGGGAAGCATGATCTTCACTTTGATGCCCAGCACACCTAGAAGACGCTGTAATTAGAATCTAGCTGTGGTTGCACCGGTCCCACGACAGGACAGGGCAGAAGGAAGACAACAGGTTACTCCAGCACCCTTGGGTCTGGTCCCTTCTCAGACAAATGCCTCTAATCAATCAATGAACAGGACACTTTTGCAAAAGGAACCCATGCACAGCACCACAGAACGTGGCACTGACAAGGACCAAGAGCAGGATGTGACCTTTCTGACTCGTCATCGTGTCATCACTGAAGGGTACACAGGTGGTTGAGACGAGCCAACCAACTCTAAGAGCTGACTGATCTCAGCAATTTACTTCTTATAGTTCAATACAGCTCATCAATAAACCCAAGTGGAATATGAACATGCTCTGCTACTCCCAAAATGAATTGCCCAACACTGAGGTGCGCATGAAAAACCGTATCTATCTGCTAAAGGCCCTTTCCCCCGCGCTCCCAGCTGCTCACCCTGTCTGAGCAGAACATGGCGCACAGCAGTGTCAACGTAGTAGTTAACAGGGTCCCCACTGTGAATCATCAGGCCATCCACAAACTTCATGGATTTAGCCCTCTGTCCTCGGAGTTTCCCAGATACCACGACCTCACAGCCTTTGGCCCCACTCTCCATGATGAACCGCAGCACACCGTAGCAGGCCCTGTGGGAGAACAAGAGACAGATATCCACCTGTTATCACCAAAGACAAGACTGTTCGAGCCTACCCCACACCACCATGTTAAAAAGAACAAAAACACAAGACTCGCTAGTCTGCACTATCTTCAGTGTTCCTTTAATGGAGAATACATTTGACCAGAGCCTGGCAATTCTCCTTCATCCCCATCACACCTCATCTTAAGCTGACTCCTTAGGGAATATATGCCAATTCCTTCTAAGTGCTTCCCAACCTTGGTTGCACGTTAGAATCACCTCAAGATTAAAAATAAAACAAAAACACCTGTGAAGTTGAGGCCTCACACCAGGCCAATTAAGTAGGCAATTACAGACTCAAGATTTACTCTTATTTTTATTTTATTTATTTATTTAGGAGAGAAGGCACGCACAAATGGGGAGGGGGGGGGATCTTAAACAGGCTCCACACTCAGCACAGAACTGGACGTGGGTCTCAACCTAATGACCCTTAGATCATAACCTGAACCAAAACCAAGAGTCGGACGCTTAACTGACCGAGCCACCCAGGTGCCATTAATAAACTGGCAATTAAATGGTGGGGGTGGTACAACTCAGGCACAGGTTGTCCAGTCCACTCTGCAAATGCAGCATTTCACAATCAGGTAAGCAATCACTAAGGACCCAGAAGTAGCTCAGTCACTGAGTGGCCCCTTTGTGGTTTACTAAATACTCCACAACCTCCAGAATTCAGATTCATTAGGAACTCTAACTACTAAATGTAGACTACTAGCTCTCTTGACTAAAGTGCTAGAAAAAGACTTCTAGGCCTATAAAACAGACATTAAGCCTTAAAATATCATGCCCCCCAACTCATTTATTACTGTATACCCTAGGACAGACTAAGAGCTAGCTGCCACCTTCAACAGGGAAAGAAAAGGCGGACCCACCACTCTAGGCTCCAGCTCCTTCGCACCATCTCATTTAATCACCACAAAAAGGAGAGGTGGATATAATGACCCCCATTTACAAATAGGAGATCCAAGGTCCAGAAGGTTAGTAAGTGGTTTAGGTCTCAGAACTTCCAAGTCAAACTTCAGTGTGTACAAAAACCACCTGGACCGGGTTGCTGGGCCACACCTGCACTTTCCGTTTCAGTGGGTGGAGACTGAGAATTTTTATTTTTAGTAAGTCCTCTGATGATGGCAGTGATGCTGGCCAAGCTTTTGAGGACCACGGTTCTAAGCGGTGTAGTTGACATTCAAAGGAGACAGGCAGTCTTTCTTATTTGTCCCTACCTACAGCCCTTCCTGCCACCCATCTCCCCACCAGGTCAACCTTCCTAAAGCACAGCTCTCATGTCCTTCCCCTGCTGAAAAACCTCCCAGGGCTCTGCAGGAAGTACAGACTAAATTTCATACTCCCAGCCAAAGCATTCCAATTACTTCACAATAATGAAATTGCACAAAGAACTCCTACTGAAATCTCATCAGCGGGCCCAGCTCCAGAGCCAATCTAGCTACCTCATGCCCTTTATAGTCCACCCCTGCTCACAGATAAGCTCTTCCCATCAGGACTATGTCTTATCTCTTTACAATCCCCACACTTAATGGAGCCGAGTAACTTCAACAGGAATCCTAACCTCCCCTCCCTGGAGTTTTTGTTCTATTCCCAAAGCACCAAGAAGAGTACTCCCCTTATGGCGCTGACCACTCTTTAAAACGTAATTATTAAAAGTCTCAGGACACTTACCTCCGCACAGCAAGGCCTCCTAGGAGTTTGTAACGCAGAGATTCTGCCTGGGCAATAGCACACAGACCTCTTGTGGCCACCTTTTCGGCATAAAGCTTTAAGAAGGAAACAGGGCACACCCTTAAACCTGTTAACTTTCCCGTGTTTTCAGTAAAAAAAATCACTTCATTCATCATAAGAGCATGTATCACTACGGCATCCCTCAAGCACTAAAACACTTCTACTACCCACATACAGCCTACACTTTGTGACATCATCTGAATTTCTTATTGCCCTCCCATCCCTAGCTCCTACAGCTGTACCAACTGATGGGGTAGCCAATCCATACCATTACTATTCCCAAGTTGAAGGCAAAAAATCCCCTAACCACCAGAAATAAGCAGAAAAGGACTGTAACAGGAAGCCAACTTCTTATTAAGACAATTTCAACAAAATACCAATCCATTTGTAATACTCTGTGATCACAACTAAGGTCTTCATGACCATAAGGGTTTATAGAAGTCCCATCCTAAATAACCATTTCCAGGTCCACAGTAATCTCTGGCATAAGCCACACTCACTCACCTCTACACTGCCCTCAGGGAAACCAAACCGCTTCTGAACCACAGCAGTCAATTCCCGGATCCGCCGGCCCTTCTCACCAAGAACGTTCTGCGTCCTGAGAAAACAGAAACGGATAATACAGCTCTCACAAAATTCCAAACATGGCTTTAAATTTTATACATATGTGATAGTAAAGTCTCATTCATCTAACATAGAAAATACAAATTTTGGATGACAAAAACTAGAGGCAGATTTAAAACAGTTAAGAAAATTTACATTTGCAGGGCGCCGGGGTGGCGCAGTCGGTTAAGTGTCTGCCTTTGGCTCAGGTCATGATCCCAGGGCTCTGGGATGGAGCCCAGCATCGGGCTCCCTGCTCCATGGGGAGTCCACTTCTCCCTCAGTCCCTCCACCCCCACCCCCTGCTTGTGCTCGCTCTCAAATGAATGATAAAAAAAAAAAAAAATCTTAAAAAAAAAAGGAAAAAGAAAATTTACGTTTGCTAAGGCCAATACACTGGTTGTCCCCGTAAGTTTACAGAATACACCATCCTAGCATATACAACAATTACAGGTGATAGCCAAGAAAATGAGTTTTCACCTGGTGGCCAAGATAATGATTTCTGTCCTGGTTGGTGTAACTCGAACCTCAACCCCAGAGTAGCCATCTTCAGCCAGCTCCCGAGTGAGGAACTCATTCAGTTCAGCTTTGAAGATGCCATCAGCGACAAACTAACCAAAAGGGAAAATTCACCATTAGAACCTGCTGCAGGGTCATTTTCCTGCCTAGTCCTTCCGCCAATGCAACTCTCATCAAAATTCAATACCTGGAACAAACAACCCATCATCACTCTATTACCCTCGTTCCAACACTCATCTAGCAACCCTTCTCAGACAAATGCCTCTAGGTCGTCCTTTGGAAGTTACTTTAACCCAAGGGCCCTTAAAACCGCCACAGAACGCAGCAAGGAGTAGGGGCCACCAGGCAAAGATAATACCTCCAGTCAGACTCGTCATCTTCTCTTCATTGAAGGGTTTTTAAGATTTGTTATGTGTACCTACACATGCTGAACAAAAAGCTGCTCTAAAATGGCACATCCACAACTCATTCATTCAGTACAGCAAGATGCTACCCTCCTAACTAACGAAAATACACTGACTTAACTAGTCTCACTTGTAGACACAACTTGGACCATCTGAAGACTCCCAGCCATGTTATCTTGTCTTAAAAGCTGGTAAATCCTAACTCGAGAAAGGATGTGGATTAACACGGTATCATGTACACACAAAATGCCTAGTTCCCTATTTCTAACGCAAATGGACTTTACACAGTTCTCGCCCACGGAAAAGCGAAAAGTTACAACTTGATGAAGCGCTCTTTCCAGGTCTCCTCCCTCCATCAGCCCATGAGTTTACCTGGGGTGCAGATGGAGCAAGAACCCGTCAGCAGCCTTCCCAACTGAGCTCTTTGCGGTCAGAAGCCCGCACCCTGACACGAAGAAGGCATGAATACGCTGCTACCTCCCGTTCCCAAAGTCACAATGAGACGTGAGGGGAAATGGCTCAACCCCTCAAAATATCACATGTTTACTAATGCTATTTGTTGACCAAGAAATGATCACAAGCGCTTTGTCCCGGGCAGGAAGGGCGCCCGATGTTCATCTCTGCTCTTCGCCCAGAAGCGGCAGAAAACTCTCGCTCCTTTCCGCCGCCAAACTGCGCTCGCCGGGCTCGGGCCCCGCGTTCAATCCACCGCCATCCGCCGCCTGCGGGAATGCCACGCGGCCCAAGCCGCTTCCCGGGGCAGGGCATGGAGCTGCGGGTATCGCGACGGCTTCTCCACAAGCCCCGACCCGCGCGGCGCCACAGTTCCCCGGACCTGGGCCCCAGGGTCTCACCTTCCTCTTCTTGGAAATTTGTACCGCCATCTTGCCGCCGCGCGCCCCGGAAAGAAAAGGAAGGGGCTGGTGGACGGAAGTAGGTATAAAGGGCGCGAGCGACGACAAAGAACTGCGCGACGTCGACGCCTGTAGGCGCTCCTGGGAATTGTAGTTTTTAGAAAGGCATTAAAGCGAAAAAGAAGGGTAATGGAGACACCTATAGGCAGAAACGGGAAAGGGAGCAGATCAATCAGAACGCCAGAACTGCCTAGAGCCCAATTCTTATTAGCTTAAAGGTGAGCAACATAAGGCACAGAGATGGAAATTACAGGTATAAGCTCACACAGCAAGAGCATGGAATCCTGGTCCATACACTCTACACTCAATGAAATTAATTTGGGTCCAGCTCTTCTAATCTGTGTCTATTTCTTCCATTCCAAATGATGACAATCTTAATATCTAATATTTATTAAATATTCTAGGGATTGTTCTATGCCCTCTATATTATGAACTCATTTACCTCTACCTCACTTTCATAAAGTCTGTTAAAACTTGTAGCGGAAGTCACAGAGTAGTGGTTCATTGGCTCACAATTATTTTTCCATTAAAAAGTTCCCCTTACATTTTGAAAATTTTAAGCATACAGAAAAGTTGAAAGAATTATGTATATATGCATCACCAAGGTGCTCCAATTAACATTTTCGCCATAATTGTCTTATCGCATATCTATCCATCCCTCTATTCACCCAAGGGTGCATCTTTTGATGCATTTCAAAGTAAGTTGCAGACATCAGCACACTTCACTCTGAAACACCTCAACAATAGTTTTATTGAGAAAGAATTGCCATACATCACTGTATAAGTTTAAGGCACACAGTATGATGGTTTGATTTACAAATATTGTGAAATGATGCCCACGATAGTTTCCACTAACACCCATCATGTCATATAGATACAACAAAAAGACAAGAAAGAAGAAATGAAAAAGTTTTTCTGTGATGAACAGTGTTATTTTAAATTTGAATAGTTTGCCTACATTTAAAAATCAGGAAATTTCGCTATAAAACTATTTTAAGCTTCGCTTAAAAATACAGAAAGATCTAGCAAAATACCGGGCCCCTATTTCCTCATGGCAACACTCTCCTTCCCTGTTAGATGGCAAAGGGCTTTCCAATGTGCCACAGTCCCTGGCAGCTTCACTCATTTATTGTCTGGCCCTAGAAGCCATTTGAGGTTTTCCCCAGCAGTAAAAGGACTCTGATGCAAAGATCTGTCCTATAATCATGGAATTGCCAGAGTTCTGGGGGGAGCGGAGCAGAGGGACCAGGGAAGATGAAAAGAAGTCGAGAGAACAAAGAGAGAGGTAGGCTATGGACCTATGTATCTTGGTGATGCATTGAGGTTGAGGGGGAATTGAGAAGGATACCCAGTTTCTGACTCTAGCAGTGGGTGCTTGGTGACAACCCTCACGGAGATGAGGAACCCAGGATCAGGCTTTCTTCTCCGTGTGTTGTCTCCCTGGGCTCTTCACTCCCTTCTTCATCCAGCTCCATGGTCTGTTAATTCAGTGGCGCCAGGCTTATAAAGTCTCCAGCCTGGAGAGTCTGACTTCTCTGCACCCTCACTTGGGATGTGGGCGCTATGGGACAGCAGCAGCGTTGCATGCTGGGGTCAGCACATTTCCTCATTCAGGTATGCCCCTCATTCTCCCACACTGCCTGCTCTAATCTTGCCAAATCAGAACCTCTTCCTCACTCTCAGCAGTCAACTTGCCTCCTAACCCTTTGCCCCTAGGTAAATTATACAGGCAAAAACTGCCTCTCGCCTATCCTATAATTGTGTGTGTCCTTGGCCATCCATCCCTGCTCAGGAAAGAGACTCTCTTCTTGGCCGAGGTCAACCTCCCCTGTGTGTTTTGGTTCAAGTTTAGTTCTCTTCTTTTGAGATCTTTCTCTAACAGTCATGCCTTCTCTTTCCTGTGATACTGTTCTTTTACTGGTTCTTTTCTTCCCCATGCTAGATATGTCACTTCCTCTTAGTTGCTCCCATAACCATAACACCTCATCTCACTGGGTTGGAATGGCCTGCTTATGTCCTACTAGACCACCAAGACCAAACCTGTTTTTCTCATTATATCCAGAGCCTAGGATATGGCCTGGCTCAAGCTCAGTGTCAGTAAAAGTTTGATGAGCAAACAAATCAATGCACAGACTCTGGTTTTAGATCATTTCCTAGTAGCATGGTTTATATGAATTTGCTTGCAAGTGCCATTTCTGAACCAAGCTCTGGAGACTCAAAGCTGAGCATTAGACCATGGCAGGTAAATCCTGCTGGAGGCTCCATGGTCGCTCATCTGCACCCTTCCCCAATGACACTAGGAGGCTGCCTGCCTGGTTATTGCCTTCTGGATCCAGAAGGAAGCCCACAAAGGAAGGCTCTGTCTTTATCATGACACCTTACATTTCATCTAAGATCATTAGAAGAAGATATTGTATTACTCAAAATAACACCATAAAAATAATAGTGGTCACAGTACACTGAACTCTAATCCAAGCAGGGACCGTGACAGTGACTTAATCTCCCCCTGGGTATCTGAAGTGTAGACAAGGGTGTGTTGAGCCCAGGGGGCCACAGAAGTGTCCACAGAACTGGGAAGAGGGAGCCCTGTGTGTGAGAAGACACATGGCCTCATGGCCCCGTGCAGGCCATGCCTGGGCTCTGTGAGCACCACACGGGTACTATCCTGAAATTCCTGAAAACTGAAGGTGAGATTTGCCCTGGTTGAACAAATACACTGCACGGTTTTGAAAGACAGTTTAGTCACTTGAAGACCTGAACAGCGGAATCTCATAGAAAGCTTTGAACCTAACCTGGCTCCCACTAGAGGAGTTTGGCAAGAAAAGAGTGCCAGTGGGGGCACCCGTGTGGCTCAGTTGGTTGGGTGGCCAGCTCTTGGTTTTGGCTCTGGTTGTGGGATCAATTGATGCCCCACCTCAGGCTCAGCTCCAAGCTCAGATAGTCTGCTTGAGATTCTCTCTATGCCCCTCCCTTCCACGCTCACATGCGTGTGCTCTCTCTCTCAATGAATAAATAAAATCGTTTAAAAAAACAAATGAATAGTGCAAGTGAGGGAGGAGTGCCTGCTTCCCTGCTCCATGAGCACATGGCTCCGAATGAGGTGGACTGAGGGCAACTCCACTCTCGCAGGTGGTCTAGGTCTCACTTCCCTGAGGGCCTCTTGGGGGGTGAACAGCTTAGGTGGGCTGATTATTCAAAGATTTATGTTTTTTTTCTACAAGACCCCCAAATAAGCTTACAACGTCATCTAGTGTTTGAACAAAGAACTGGAGATCCGTGCCAGGCCTGGAGGAAAAACTGGATTCACAGAGAGGAGGTACATCGGTCTCCACTAGGGCACTTCTTGAGGGATCGTTGTGTGGGGGTAACATTGACCATATTTAGTTATCACTCGCTTTAGAGTCTAATGCCCCACAATAGGACATGATGATGCTGTTACATTCTCGTTGATTTCATTAAAATTCTTCAGTGACTCACTCTGGGCCTGGAATTGAGTCTCTGGATATGAATAGAAGAATACTGTAGAATAAATCTCAAAATTATTTTTTTTTTACTGCTTTTGTATCATTACTGAAATCTGATACCCCTCCTTACAATAAAAATCAGATCCAGTGTATGATGGAAGGGTGTGAGAAATCCTCACACTGAGGGGAGGAGGGGGTATGAATTGAGCTTCTTTGTGGAGGCCAGCTTGATGATACCTGCTGTCACTTAAGATGTGGATTTTCCAGCAAATACACTCCTTTTTATCTACTCCAGAAAAACACCTACACAAATGTACATGGACATAAGGGCAAGAATGCTCATGATAGCTGTATTACTAATAGTGAAAAAACACATTAAAAACGGCCAAAAGCCCTTCAGTAGGGAAATGGCTATGGAATATCATGTAGTCCTTAAAGAGAATGAGGTGATTCAACATGTGGACATGAAAAGAGCACCAAGAAATACTGTTGCATCAGAAAACCAAGTTTCAGAACAACATGGACTGTGAAATATCTTTGTACAATAAAATAAAACATATACACATGTAAATACATAGAAGGATCTATAGCAAAGTGATGGTTGGGCCTACTTCTGGGAATAGAACAGTATCGAGGGAGGTTGAGGGCAATTTACTTTCTTGCTTCCCTTATAATAAAAATTCATTCATTACTTGTGAACTTAAAAACAAATAAAAAAGAAAAAATGCAAGGGCCATGTATGTTTTGGATTTCTGATCACTTGTGGAACAATGTAAATGTCCCAGCCTCCAGCACCAAATGCCATAATCCTTTCTTCTGAAAGCTTAAGGCAAAGAAAAGTTTATTTTCTTAGATTATAAATCTGTACTGTCCCATACAGTAGCCACAGGGCTGCTGAGCACTTGAGATGTGGCTGGTCAGAGTGGAAAGTGCTAGAAGTGTGCAGTACACACCAGATTTCAAAGTATTAAAAAAAAATCTCATTAGTCATTTTTATATTGATTACATGTTGAGACAGTAACATTTTAGATATATTGAGTTAAAATAGGCTATTAAAATTAGGTTCACCTGTTTCTTTTGCTATTTTTTTACATGTGGCTGTTAGAAAAACTAGAATTACATATGTGGCTCCCATCTGTGGCTCTTACATTTCCATTGGACCATTGGACCATACTGCTGGAGTCCTTTTGACTGCAGAGATCAATGGTGTCTGACCTCTTTTTGTTTTCTTGGGATTAGACACAGTGATTGACAGAGCATGGCAATCAGTAACTGCTCATGGACTTAATGAACAGAAGATAGCTCACGTGGAGTGTTACATGCCAGTCTTGTTTCTCTGTTTGCCTGGGGCCTTGGGAAACTCAGAGCTAAAGTTCATGCTCGGTTGAGATCCTAGGACACCACTCTGTCCCAGATCCACTCTAGACAAGTGGGAGAGACCCATCAGGGGGAATTGGGGATTGCTGCTGCTGTCCTCAAGCCGGGAAAGTCAGACCATCACAACCCCTCTTCCACATTCACACACCCTTTGTCTTCTATAAACTGTGGCCCGTGGGCTCCAGGAAATGAGTGGAGGTGAACTCAGTGAGCTCAATGAGAGCAACCATTTAACCTCGTTCATGTTTTTCTGAGCAAACTGCCTGTGTGGTCACTAGATCCACCCGGTAGGCTGGGGTATCGATTAAATCCCTGCCTTTGGGGTCAGCTGAGACACTTTTCACATGGAATGACACTTTGGAGAAACTCCAGGTTTCCTGGTCCAGCAAAACTTTCCCAAGTGTCTTTTTCAGTGTGGTATATGGTTTAAGGTCACAGACTTGAGCTGGACAGCCTGGGTACACACCCCTGGTCTGGTTGTTTACTAGCTCCGTGATCTCAAGCAAGTAGTCTCTGCATAAATTTCCTCATCTGTAAAATGAATGAAAATAATAGTAAACCCACCTCATGGGACAATAGTGAGATTAAATGAATTAATAGAGGCAAAATGCTTAGCACATAGTAAAGCACCTTAGAACATAGTAAGTGCTCAATTAGCATTAGCTATCACATGGATCCACAGCTTATGCCAGGTCCTGGGGAAACTGATGAATCTGACTGGGCCCCTGCTCAGATCTGCGGGTGAGGTGGGGGATACAGATAAAAAAGTATGACAAGAATCATAAGTGACATAATAGGGACGATAGAGTACTGAGGGGGCAGAGTGTTTGAAAGGACATCACAGCGACCCAATCCTTGAACTAAGGCTCACAAGACACTCAGGTGTTTGCTAGACCAGTGGACACCTCAGGCAGAATGAATGGGCTGAACCCTTTGGGAGCAAAAAAAGGACGTTCCCCATTATGAAATTAGTTTTCTGATTCAAAAAATAAAATACATTAATAATAAAGAACTTTGAAAAGAAAAAAGAAAATAAAAACGACACTGTTCTGGTTAAGCAGTGTAAACATATTGGGGGCACATTTCCTCAGATCTCTCCTGAGGCAGTGGGATATATTGTGATGGATAGATGTGCATCTGCAACGTCACGCAAATGGTGTCACCACAATGCAGAAAGATACTGGTGCTGCGCCAGGAGGGTGCCCAGGGAATGGAAGCTGGATCAGAGGTGGGACACTGGGGAAATAATGAAGCCGGCTCCATCTGCTTCGTATCCCAGCTCTGCCACTTACAAACTTTGTGATCTCAGGCAAGCCTACTTAACCTTCCTGAAGCTCAGATTCTTCATCTGGAAAGAGGAGAAATGATCATTACCCTCATAGGATTTCTGTGATCCAGTTAAATGGTAGCTTTAAAGCACTCAATATAGTTCCTAGCACATGGAAAGTGTTTGTTAAGGGGGGCAGAGTATCATTGCTTTTAGTGCAGATAACTTGGCATTTAGGTTTGCCTTAATCTTCAGTGCTTTTGGTTAAGGGGAGTTATCTCGCCAAATACTTCCCAACACTAACAGGTGGGCTCACACTGCTATTCTTTGCAGAAGACCAGAATACACTAGCACCTTTCTTTTCTTTTTTAAAAGACTATTTATTTGAGAGAGAAAGAGAGAGAGAGGGAGAGCTCGTTCACGCACGTTGGGGGGGTTTGGGGGAGGGGGCAGAGGGAAAGAATCTCAAGTAGACTCTGCACTGAGGACCGAGCCAGATGCAGGGCTCAATCCCAGGACCCTGAGATCATGACCTGAGCTGAAACCAAGAGTCGGGCGCTTAACCAACCGTGCCACCCAGGAACCCCCCACTGATACTTTTCTTTCTCACACATCAGGCACAATGTGACTACTGGTAAAAGGACCATATTACTTTAACGTATAGGGCAGAGAAATCTCCCTTAAAGGGAAGATGTGGAAACAATTGGGCCAAAGATAAGGCCGCTGAAGCAGAAAGATGTGGCCATGGGACAGAAAAAGGCCAAGGAAGCCTCAACCCATCAGGCTCCTCCAAGGGCATGGGATCAGCGTCTGGTCTGGAGAGGTGGGGTCCAAGGACAGCTGTAACAAGGACCAGTAAGGGTGGGACAGGCAGGTAAGGAAGGCCGGCTAGACCGTTCCTGAGAGGGTGTTACCGAACCCAGCTCAAGGAGGGGGAACACAAGTGAAGTAACCAGAGGCACTGTCTAGTTTGACTTTAGAAAGTGGAAATACCACCTTTTGGAAACTGGCTCTCCCAAAGCTTTGCTTACTTTGCCCTCTGGTGGCCACAGTCTGCAACTACAGCATTTTGGTCAACCTCTTTCCCAGAAACGAGTGGGGCCGGTTGCTCTTCCCAGCGGGTACTGCTCACCCCTTCAACTGGTACGCTAACCAACCGGGCATCTCTGGTAGTCAAATGCCGGGGGCTGAGAATGTGGGAAAGCACCCAGATTTAGGTGGGCATGCTCCACAAACAAGAGGCAGGAGGCTGGCTCCCCCAGATTTGACTAGTGAAACCCACACATCAGGGACTGAATTTACTCTGACTCCACTGGGGTGACTGGAGGACAGGAATGAGATGGTAACAAGCCAGTGTACCAACCGCCCAGTTTCCTGCCCACTGCAAGGCTGTGTGAACAGGCGGCTGGTTAGCTTGGAGACAAAGGAGGAAGGCAAGAGCCAAGACCTGGCATGTAGCCATCCCTGCTCAGGGGCCGGAGCCAGGCCTAGGGTATGACAGGGCTGGCTGTAAGCAGAGAGGGCTCCTTCTCAGAGGTGGGTGCTTTGGGGTTTTGTAGAGAGAAGCCATTAGAACCATTTGATCTAGTTCTCCAGATCCTGATCCTACAGGCTCGGCAGGCCTGGAGTTCCGGCTACAAATCACCTCTGCTTATCCTTGCACTTTCCCAGAGAGACATGGACATATCTGCTTCCTGAATGTTGCAGACCTCCCCACAGTCATGGAGCACTGGGGAGGATTCGCAGCAATGGAGTTCACCTCCACTGCTGGGGGCCAGGGAGGGGGTGGTGGGGAACGTCATTTAGCACAGCTGCTTTGGAAAGTTCGGTATCCTTGCGGAATGTCGATTGAGCATCCCCAAACCTCAGCCATCCCCCTCCTGAGTGTGCAGCCTAGACCCTGGTCTTCAAAATTTTGTGCTCACATCCTCCCTACAAGAATTTGAAGGATGTGGTTTTCCTTTGTACATTCCAAGTCATGTAGAACTTTAACAGAGGTAGAACTTTAAGTTTAAATAACTTGCAGAGACTATAATTTCCAGCACTCTCATAATGTCAACACCTTAAAATATAGCAGTTAGTCACTCTGTTAAATGTATCCATAGGAATATAAATGCCACAGTGATTTGATACCCACAATTATCCACTTTAAAAATACACAAATAAGTTTTTCTCAAACAGCTGCACATTTTATATTGTTTCAATCTCTCTTTGAACTTATATTTTTATTGTGCACAACCCTGGGAATGCCTTCATGTGTGCTGGCAAATCCAGAGTGCCCTTGGAGTGGATCCATGACCCCTTCCCATTAACTTTCCTTGCCCTAGTTGGCCAAGCTGACTCAGGTTTGATTTAGCTCGGTGGTTTTCCAGGAAGACCCCACTCCAGCTGGGTGTTTCCCTAGCTCAGTGACCTGCTGAAATCCTTCCTTCCCATTACCACTTGTTTACTCATCAAGAAGGGCCTGCAAAAAAAAAAGAAGAAGAAGAAGGGTCTGAACCAAAGTCCTAGCATGCAGGGGCACAAGCTTCGAGCCACAACACTCATAAAAGATCTCTGCTTACATAAACAGCAAGTAATTTTATATACTAAAAGCTGCACATATTGAGAGCTTATAATGTACCAGGCACTATGCTGAGTACTTCATATACATTTTTGCCCCATAATCCTCATGATGCTGTTTAACCTGTTTACCATGCTATCAACCCATTTTACCAACCAAAGGAAACTGCCTTCTAAGACCAGACCAAAAATCTGGCCCCCTAAAGAAAATTACTTAGTAACTAACATCCAGGAATTTAAAGGGTTACACAATATCGATAATTTTCCCCCAACCAGAAGCCACAGTTGGAGAAGAGCTTACCTGAGATATCTTAATTGTATTGAGACCTGTTGAGAATATAATAACTGGGGACCAGGACATTTATTAAGTTCTTTCTGTAAAGCGACTTTGAATTAAAATCAAAACAAGATAGTACATGAATGGAATAAATGGTTTGGGACCACAAAGTGTTGTTCAGGATACCAAGCCCAGTCCAATCCCACCTGCAACGATGAAAGGCCACTGAAGAGCAGGACAGTTTGGGAGAAGAGCCTGTAGAGGGCGGCAGAGCACAGCGGACCCAGACAGGTCAAGGGGAGCCTCAGCCTCTGTCCTGTTGCCTAAGATTAAAGAGCCTGGCGGTGTGCACCTCTGCTGCCCAGTCCTCACCAGACACCTCCACAGCTTCTCATGAAGGGGAAGAGAGGCAGGTGCCTGGAGGAAGAAATGTAATGTGAGCGCATACACAATTTCAAGTTTGCTGGTAGCCACTTAAAAGAAGGGGGGAAAAGGAACCAGTGATGTTAATTTTAATATTTTTAATTTACCCCACATATCCAAAATGTTATAATTTCAACATGTAATTCGTATGAAAATTATTGAAATGTTTTACTTTTCTAATTAAGCATTTGAAATCCAACATGTATTTACTATTTACAGCACTCCTCAATTTTGATGAGCCGCATTTCAAGGGTTCAATGGCTGCTTGCGACTATAGACATTTAATTTCTATCATGTAAGTACCTCTTGCAGGTAAGGGCCCTACGAGGATTCCAGTAGTCCCGGAGAGGCCAGTCCAAGGACCTTTTCTGGCTCTGCCTATAGCCTTGACCTACAGCCCCTCCCTCACCCCACCCCTTCCCTCACCACACCTGCCACAGATATTTCCCCTAGGGCATTGTGGTCTCTCGCCTAACCTGTCTGGGGCATTCTTGCTACTTCCTAAAATGTAAGTCGGTGTGTCATGCCCCAGGTTAGGAACTCTCCATGGCTCCCCATCCCGTCTGGTCTGAGACCAGAGCTGTTTAGGCTTGAGGAGGTATGAGGGTTTGATAGATTCACTTCAAAAGAGCACAGTGATTGAGAAGACAACTTGATTCTAGACCCCGTTGCCCATTGAGAGAGGCAGATCCTCAGAGAGGAGAACAGGCTCGAGTCTCATGGAGCCTGGCGTCAATGTCAGATGTGATGGCCTTGGATAAATGGCTTAAAACTCTGTTGGGGTTTCCTCGCCTGTCAAATGGGGATAATAATAGTACTTATCCGCTAGGCTAGTTGTGAGGATTCCACGATAGACTTCTAACAGTGCTTGGCACATAGTAAGAGCTAAATCAATGTTAACTATGGAAAACCTCCATTTGCATGACAGCACTTCAACACTTTTAAACAATTATTTTTTGGCAAAATATGTAAATTTCTGGGAACTCTCTCGGCTGCTGTGTTGCCAGATGGGCCTGGCATAGTTCTGATCAAACCCTTACATGTGGTCTCTGTGAATCAGGCTGTTATGATGTTACCTCCTGTCCCCTTCAGCTAAATGGATCTCATCAATGCTAGTGGGACCCAATTTTGTAAAATTTGTACACAACACAAAGACAAAGATTACCAATTAAAATACCTTTATTTTATTTTTTTTAAGATTTTATTTATTTATTTGAGAGAGAGAGAATGAGAGGGGGGAGGGTCAGAGGGAGAAGCAGACTCCCCGCCAAGCAGGGAGCCCAAGTGGGACTTGATCCCAAGACTCCAAGATCATGACCTGAGCTGAAGGCAGTCACCCAACCAACTGAGCCACCCAGGCGCCCCTAAAATACCTTTAAACACAATTTAGTTATTTCCTAATACATGGCTAATGCTTTTGAATGCTTTGCAAAGTTTCTGGGGTTTTTTTGTTTTTTTTGTTTTAACATGCTTTAAGGCATTTAATTTTCAAGACTTTATGAACCAGAGTCTGTATTTTGCATATGAAAAGATAGGTCACATAGCTAGGAAGTGGCAGAAGTAAGATTCAAATCCAGACAGTCTGGCTCCAGAGTCTGAGCATAGGCCATCCTTTCTACTTTTCACCAGTAACATTTATTCCTTCTGCACCGTCCCCCCGTCCCTGCCCCCATGACCTGTCCTATGCTCCTGGGCCTATGTTCCCAGGCACGGGGTTCAGGCCTCCACCTGGGCACCTGTCATGTGACATCACTGTGGGCCATGCTAGAATGTAGTTCCTCATTCCAGGCTGTCAGCGTCCTGCCTGGTGACAAGGCCCAGGCCCAGGGGAGGGACCCAGACAAGCCAAAGTTTGATTTCTGGCTCCACCACCTACGTCATGGGTGCCTTAAACAAAAGGCTTACTTCAGTATTCCTCATAGGTGTCGTGAATGCTTTTGGCACTATGTGTGAAGTTCCTGACATGTAGTAGATGTTTTCTAAATCATGGTTTCTTATCATCAGAGACGATGATTATGCTACATTATTTTCTGTGAATTAAAAAATAAGTTAGTTTCTTTACAATCACGAAATGACATAATCAGCAAATTGATATGGCATGCAATTTGGTTACAAACTTAAATGCTTTAAATACACTGGCCTTTTGGCCTAGCTATTCCACTTCTAGCAATTTACCTACAAATATATTCCTCTAAGTGAGAAACTGCATATGCACAAGAACATGTGTTGTAGCAAAAGATTGGACACTACCAAAGTGTCCAACACTAGGGAACTGTTTAAAGATTTTATTTATTTATTTGAGAGAGAAAGAGAGATCATGCATGAGTGGCGAGGGGCAGAGGGAGAAGGAGAAGCGGGGCTCGATCCTGGAACCCTGGGATCATGACCTGAGCTGAAGGCAAATGCTTAACCACTGAGTCAACCAGGCACCTTGATCTTATTATTTTTTATTTAAATAATGTCTACGGGGCGCCTGGGTGGCTCAGTTGTTGGGCGTCTGCCTTCGGCTCAGGTCATGATTCCAGGGTCCTGGGATCGAGCCCCGCATCAGGCTCCCTGCTCGGCGGGAAGCCTGCTTCTCCCTCTCCCACTCCTCCTGCTTGTGTTCCCTCTCTTGCTGTGTCTCTCTCTGTCAAATAAATAAATACAATCTTTAAAAATAATAATAAATAAATAAATAATCTCTACACCCAACGTGGGGCTCGAACTCACAACCCCAAGACCAAGAGTCACATGTTCTACCAACTGAGCCAGCCAGGTGCCCCTAACGTGTAATCTTATACGTAGAATCTTTAAAAAAAAAAGAAAAAAGAAAGCACTCCAAACTTGTAGAAGTGGAGAGTAGATTGGTGGTTGTCAGAAGCTCAGGGGTGGAGGAAATGGGTGAAGGTGGCCAAACACTCAGTTCTAAGATGAGTAAGTTCAGCACGGTGACTATAGTTAATGATACTGTATTGTACACTTGCAAATTGCTAAGTGCAGATCTTAGAAGTTCTCACCACACACTCACAGGGTAACTATATGAGGGGATGGATGTGTTAACTAACCTTATAGTGGTGATCATTTCACAACATATATGTGTATCAAACCGTTACACTGTACACCATAAACTTACACAATGTTATATCTTGATTTTATCTCGATAAAGCTGAAAAAAATAGTTGTAGTAAGGGAAGGGCAAAGTAAAACAATGAGATTATACTTTTCACCCATCAGATTGGCCAGCATTTTTTTTTTTAAATATCTTATGTATTTATTTGTCAGAGAGAGAGGGAGAGAGCACAAGCAGGGGGAGTGGCAGGCAGAGGGAGAAGCAGGCTCCCCGCTGAGCAAGGAGCCCGACTTGGGACTTGATCCCAGGACCCCGGGATTCTGACCTGAGCCGAAGGCAGACGCTTCCCTGACTGAGCCAGCCAGGTGCCCCTGGCCAGCATTTTCAAGTCTGGTGTCAAGTGATGGCTCACAGTGGCTCTGTCAGACCTTGTTGGTGGCCGAGTAAAATGATACAGCTACCGCTAAAACAACCTGGTACCTAGTAGGATGCATTTGCCCTCTGACTGTGTGATCGCATTTTCCAGCGTCGGTTCAAAGCCAAAGTCAGAGCCAGGTCCCTCCTAAGGCTCGCTGTTAGCCCTGCAGGAGCGGTCATCCCTGTGGGCACTGGGCCCAGACTGGAGATGCTGGTCAGAGGACACTGGCCTTTCTGTATTCTTCCCAGCGTTTTCTAACACAAGGAGAAGTCATGCGTTAACTTACGTAATGAAAAGTTTTAAAAATGTTAAGTATTTTACGAACATGGTTCTCAAGAGAAGTGTGGGAAGAGAAAAAGAGAAAAGGAGAGAGGAAAGAATATTTCTATGGTCTAAGGTAACCACCTTGACATTTTACATTTTCCCTTCATTGGATTTTTTAGTGCATAGTTTCCCCCTGTGCAGTGCTGAGAGGGAACACAATTTCGTATCCTGTTTTTCCCATTAACTTTATAACTTGGCATTGGTCGTGTGACAGGGCCATGAGTCTCTCTCCACATCTCTTAATGGCCTGAGGAGAGGAAGGCAGGTGGTTAGGAGTAAGAGGTAGAGGTGGGGTGGGGGTTCTGTGTGCCCTGGGTATCCCTAGGGAGAGGTTCATTTTGGTCTGGATAATTCTTGGTTGTGGGGAACTCTCCTACGCACTGTAGGATGTTTGGCAGCATCCCCGGCCCCTGCCCACTAAAGACCCGTAGTACCTCCCCTCCCATTGTGACAGCCGAAAATGTCTTCTGACAGTGCCAAATGTCACCCGGGGATAGGGTTGCCAAATTTAGTTAACAGAAATACAGGATGTCCCGTGAAATTTGGATTTCAGATAAACGAGAAATAATTTTCTTTCATAAGTATATCCCAAAGACACACTGGGTAGGGGATATATTTACACTGAAAAACTACTTGTTTATCTGAAACTCACATTTAACTGGTGACATATATTTTATCTGGCAACCTGGGGGTGGGGATGGAGGGCTCACCCTCTGCTGAGAGCCCTTGCCATAGGGTACCAGACATAAGGGAGCGGACAGAGGAGATCCTTGCTCCATGGGGCTTACGATCTCATTCAGGATGCTGTCTTGAGAGGGCCACTAAGATTCCTCAGGTGCCTGACTGGACTGGGCCCTTCAAGTCCTGTTTCTGCTTCCAGCTAGAACTGGTCTTGGGGGCAGAGGGGTGATCAGTGGGTGGTGAGTCCGTCTCTGGACGTATGTGGAGTCCAAGCAGCCTGAGACATCTGGGGTCCAGGGAGCAAGAGAACTGTGGATCTGGGCTCCAGAGAGAAATGTGTTCAGAAGCCCTGGGGGAGGATGGCAAATGTTGGTAGGAAAGAGAGAAGAGGGTGGGGACAGAGCCTGGGAGCCTCAGTATGCAGGGGCAGGGAGGGGGACTTAGAAGAAACAGTCAGAGGACTATGTAGGGCTTGAGTCCGGAGGGCCAGCAGAGAAGAGAGGTCCCCGGAGGGAGCGGTGGGCAGCCAGCAGCACTGCGGAGAGGGCAGGTGGGCTGAAGGTGGAGGTGGGGGGCACTGAGGACACAAGCCAGCACAGTTCTGGGCATCCCATTCCAGGACAAATATTCATGGGAAGAGAAGATTCGGGGAAGGACCAGGTGTCATTTGGGGAAATGTTTGAATGAACTTGGGAGGCCAGCATGACAAGGGAGCCTCCCAGGGTCATGAGTGCCCCATAGCTGCAGGCCCTCAGACTCAGAGTGCCTGGGGTGGCAACACTGGTACCCCCTCTGCCCCTGGCTCATTCTGCTCCAGTGTCCTCACTGCTCCTCAGATACACTAGACAGGCTTTCACCCCAGGGCCTTTGCACCTGCTCTTCCCGCTGCCTGGAACACTTCCCCAATACATCCTCATCTCCTTCAGGTTTTTATTCAAATGCTGACCTTCCCTGACAATCAATTTAAAATAGTAACATCCCTCCCTGTTTTACCTAATCCCCTTCCCCACTTTATTTTTCCCCATAACACATTTATCACCATCTAATAAAACCTACATTAAATTTTAAAAGTTCTTTTGTTTTGGTTTGAATGGATAATATGTTCCCACAGTTCAAGATTCAAAGTCGTGTCTAGTCTTTTACTAGCACAACTAGCACTACAATGGATAACCTCATGCCTACATCATTTTACTGTGCGGGTGAAGCTCTAGGCTACAGTCCCAGAAGGGGGGCTTGCTGGGTCAAGGGGTAAATGCATCTGGCAAGAGTTGGTAGGAAAGAGAGAAGAGGGTGGGGACAGAGCCTGGGAGCCTCGGTATGCAGGGGCAGGGAGGGGGACTTAGAAGAAACAGTCAGAGGGCTATGTAGGGCTTAGAGATCCTTGAATATGGTACATCGTCTGCACGGGTCCCGCACACCCTTCAGAAATCAAAAGCCTTTTACTCAGCAGATTTTTAAGGCTCCTTGTTCTCTCCCTCTGTTTCCCCTACTTTATCCAGGAAGGATTTAAAAAATACGTCTACAAAGCAGCATGCATAATTTCACCTGTAAATTCCCTTCCCTGACTACAGTTTTATCTTTTCTAAGAATTTACAAAATCACTGAATACTGGAAGAGTTATCAGGTGGCAGAGAAAGTGGGCTCATTTTCAGAAGTGGAATTCACCCACAGAGTGTTTATGCTGTGCCTGACCTTGTACTGGCAACGAGAACGGACAAGGAGAACATGATGAAAATCATGCCTGCCAGCAGGGGTTCATCATTCACAGGCCAAGAACATTCAGGAAGTTTCCTTGAGGGCAGGGACTCAGTCTGGTTTATTCAAGATAGACAGCCCCCTCCACACACACACAGATAAGCTGGTTAATGTTTAAGTCCCCAGGGCCTCTGGCACAAGAGTGAAGAAAATGACTTGAATAATTCTCCAATTTTTCCTCACCTGTTGAAAAGACCATTTTTGCTTTTCTTTGTTGTTGTTGCTGTTGGTCGTTTGGTTGACTGTTGGTTTCATGTTTCCGGGAGTGTCTGTTGATATTTGTCTGTGACAACTGTTTAACTTCAGGAAACTTGGCCATTCTGACTCCAGGCGATCCCCTTTGGACCCCTCAGGGAACACCCAGGTCCCATTAGGACTTTTCCCTTTGGCTCCCAGGTGTTTTAGGATTGGGGAAGGAGAAGAAGTGGGTAAAATATGGAGCCAGACCGACCTGGGTCCAAAGCCTGGCCCAACCCATTGGTAGCTGTGAGGTCTTGGGCAACTGAGATCCAAACTCCCTTCATCTTGTGTTCCAGCTCCACCTATCCCTCCCGCCCTTCCTAGAATCAACCACCTGATAAAGGGGAGGGAGGGGGTAAAGTCCAGCACCGATGACCCAGGCAGGGTTGGGCTGGAGGCAGAAGGTTTCAGGATGGCAATCCTCCTGGTCAAGTGAGCAATTTATGACAAAAACTGGGACCCACGGGATCATTCCTGGGGGGTCTTTTGTGGTTACAGCTCCAAACACCTTTTGGCTCCTAACCTAGACTTTCTAGATTTTCTGAGAAGTCCAGATATAAATTAGAGCATTGTTTGGATCTCTTTAATTTCATCTGGCCCTCAAGTATCCATAGCATGTTTAACCAGGGGAGCTCTTAATAAACTTCGGTAAACAGAAAAGTCCAGAAGATTTCTAGACATTAGACACCTGCCTCAGTGTTTATGCTGGAATGAGGAATCCCAAATTTCTATATGGACTGGGCCACTAAGATAAGGTCCTCTAAAACCTAAAGATAAAGCACCTGGAAATTCTTTTGATTCTAAAGAAACTGAAGATTTGAGAGAGCTTGAAGCAGTCTGAACTTGAAGATGACCCAATAGTTGTTTCAGGAGATGATATTAAGACAAAGGATTTGGCCTTGAAGCAAGAACAAAACAACCCCTGCAGATCTTAGATGGTGACTGGATCAGTAGAGAAGGAAACGTCATTTCAATCCCCAAACTGGTGCTGTCCAAAGTGGAGTAGCCCGGGGGAGGTGCAGAACACATAGCAACTAAATGTAATACACAGACTTGTTTGGATCCTCATTCAGACAAATCAACTATAAAAGAGAAAACTGACTAGGTATTTGAGATTGAGCAGATCTTGATAACCATTGAAAGTGAGTGATGGGTACATGCAGCTGAATTTGCTATTCTTTCTATCTCTGCATATATTTGAATTTTTTCATAATAAAAGTGAAAGAAAATAAGGCCAAAAAAAAAAAAAAAGAGTATTTCAAATGTTAAGACCAAATACTTCTCTTGACTTACATATCAATCATTAAAATCATGCCACATTTTTGTTTACATCATATTTGAATCACAATTTTCTGGTACAGTTTTGTGTTTTTCCTGGAGTTTCTTGGCATCTTTCCTATTCCTTTCTGAGAGAAGAAACATGCTCCTTCTTTATCATATGACTAAGAGCTTCTAACTTCTTAATTGTACGATCTATTAACTGAAATTCAATTTATTTTTGAAGACATTTTTAAGACACTGTTATCAGAGCCTATGTTTTCCTGTTCTAATTTAAATGAAATACTTCTAGGCAAACAGTTATTACCCTGGAGGTTCTTTTCAACGTGCGCTGGGGTTAGTTCTATTGTTTCTTGGCTATTAGGTCAGGCTAGCCAAAAGCAGAGCCTGAGGCAAGGATTCTGGTGTAAGACTACTCCCCCAGTGGATCACCATCACCAGAATAAAGTAGGGTAGGGGAAGAAAGCTAAGCAAGGAAGTACTCTTGGCTGGAGACTAGCTTCAGCGGGGTTCCATGAAGACTCTGGAGACTGTCTCCCCTTGACACTGGGGGGGGGGGAGGAGGAAGGGGGAGAGGGCAGCTGCATTTTATGCAGCAACTCACAGCAGCCAGGCAGTAGGTGCATCAGACAGTTGAAGAAGATTCGAGAGCACCATCCACAATTCCAGTGGTTCTCAAACTTATTAAAACACAGATCCCTGAGCCCACATCCAGAGTTTCTGATTCAGTAGGTCAGGGGTGGGGCCTGAGAATTTGCATTTCTAACACCTTACCAGATGCTGCTCCTGGAACTGTACTTCAAGAATGAAAGCACTACATTATGTCTTCCTTTTTTTGTTTTCCTGGAGCACAAGCTCAAGTAACTTTTTTCAGCAAGATTGCATGGGAGGTAAGCCTTCTTCATTCTCACAAGTCTATTTGCACCCTACACTTGTTTTTTTAGTTTTGCTGGTTCAAAAACATTTGCCCTGATTTTGCAGGCCATTGTCTCCTAGCTTCTAGCTCCAGAGAAGCCTGATGCTAATTTGATCTTTATACCTTTATAGATCATCTGTTTATTTGTTTCCATTTTCCAGGAACCATTAGGCTTTCTGAGACCTCAGGAGACCCCAGGCATGCATGTTTTTTGTTTGTTTGTTTGTTTGTTTTAAGATTTTATTTATTTATTTGAGAGAAAGAGAGCACATGAGAGGGGGGAGGGTCAGAGGGAGAAGCAGACTCCCTGCTGAGCAGGGAGCCCGATGCGGGACTCGATCCCAGGACTCCAGGATCATGACCTGAGCCGAAGGCAGTCGCTTAACCAACTGAGCCACCCAGGCGCCCTTTTGTTTGTTTTTTTATTCTGCTCTGCATTCAGTGTGTACTTTTAATCTAAAGACTTGTTGTTCTTTCTCTGGGGAAATTTTCTTCTATTATTTCTAACTATTTTCTTGCCTCTATTTTTCCTTTTCTCTCTGGAAATTTCATTACACAAATATTAGGCCTCTTAGACTGATCTTTTGTGATTCGATTCTCCCCCCACCCCCCCACCCAAAAAAAACTTCTTTTTCTCTATGATACTGGAGAATTCCATGACTTTTGCTTCTAGATTTATTTTATTTATTTATTTTTTAAATAAATACTCACAACTCTGAGATCAAGGCCTGAGCTGAGATCAAGAGTCATCTGACTGGGGCACCTGGGTGGCTCAGTTGGTTAAGTGACCGCCTTCGGCTCAGGTCATGATCCTGGAGTCCCAGGATCGAGTCCCACATCGGGCTCCCTGCTCGGCGGGAAGTCTGCTTCTCCCTCTGACCCTTCCCCCTCTCATGTTCTCTCTATCTCATTCTCTCTCTCAAATAAATAAATAAAATCTTTAAAATAAAATAAAATAAAATAAAACTTAAAAAAAAAAAGAGTCATCTGACTGAGCCACCCAGGCGCCCCTGCTTCTAGATGTTTTTTAAGTAAATCTTTTATTTTGGAATAATTTTAGATTTATAGAGACGTCACCAGGATAACACAGGGAGTTTCCATACACCCTTCACCCAATTTCCTCTAATGTTAGCATCTTACATTCCCACGGTACATCAAAACTAAGAAATGAACATTCATACATTACTATTACTGAAAGTCCAGACTTTTTATTCAAATTTCAACCATTTTTCCACTAGTATCTTTTTTCTCTTTCAGAACCCAATCCAGGATAGCGCTTTGTGTTTAGTCATGTCTCCTGAGTCTCCCCTGTGACAGTTTCTCAGTCTTTCCATGTTTTTTTTGTCTTTTTTATTTTTTTAAATCACTTTGACAATTTTCAAGAGTATTAGGTATTTTGTAGAACATACCTCACTTTGGACTTTTTCCCATGACTAGACCGGAGTGGGTTGCCTTGGGGGAGAATACTGCAAAGGTGAAGTGCCTCCTCCATCACATGATATCAGCTGGTGACAGTACCCTTGATCACTTGATTAAAGCAGTGTTTGTGTGTCAGATTCGTCCGCTGTAAAGTTACTATTTTTCCCCTTTCCATACTCTATTCTTTGGAAGTGAGTCACTCGGTACAGCCACATTCAAGGGAGAAGAGACAATTAAGCTCCATCTGGAGAGGAGAGTAGCTACATATGTTACTTGGAATAATTCTGTAAGAAAGAATTATTCTTTCCCCACAATTATTTATTTATTCAATCATGTAGGTCAGCCTCGACGCCTGTATATTTGTTTTATACTTTGGGTTATCCTTCAATACTACACTATTTATTTTGTTGCTCAGATTTTTCCAGCTTTGGCCATTGCAAGCTCTTTCAGGTTAGCTCCTGTGTCCTGCTGACCTGCCCCACCCTGATTTATTTAAGCACTTTCTTACTTTCTGGCACTAGCTTCTAGACTTTTAAATTACATTTTTTACTTTGGCAATCATATTTTCATTTCCCAGAACTCCTCCTTAGTTTTTGTTAAGAATCCACAATAATCTTTAATTAGAATTTATTTCTAATCATAATGTTGTAGATGCTGTTTATTGGGTTTAAATGATCAGAATTACTCTCTAGATAAAGCATGAAAGACTTAATTATGGTTACAGGACATATGTAACTATAACTCTTGGCAATATAAAAGTAATGGTCTAACTGTCAGAGTCAGAGTGGGGTGGAGGAGAGGCGAAACGGTGTAGGGCTGCTAATGTCTTCATTTTACATAGTACAAAGTATGAGAGATAGCTAACCAGAAATAAAGATTGTAAATGATCATTGAGCTTGAGGAAATAATCAGTAGAAGGATAAACTAACACTCTAACCAATACAATGTAGAAGAGATTGGAAGATGAGCAGGGGTGTAAGGGGGCAGATTTCTTCATTTTTTTTCCTGAAGGGAGTCACTAGTTATTAATTCAGTTGATAAATCAAGACATGAAGGTATCTGCATACGAATCAGATTTGTGGTGAAAACACATATAAAGGCAGAAAAGGTTGCTGGTTTCCTTAGAGAAGGGACATAGGACAGGGTGAGGTAGGATGGAGCAAAACTGAGTTTTTCCTAAGTAGCACTTAAAAAGTATATTACTTCTGGGGCACTGGGGTGGGTCAGTCAGTTAAGCATCTGCCTTTTGCTCAGGTCATGATCCTGGGGTCCTGGAATCGAGTCCCGCGTCCTGGGATTGAGTCCCAGGTCGGGCTCCTTGCTCCGCAGGGAGCCTGATTCTCCCTCTCCTCCCCCCTCATGCTCTCTCCCACATCTCTGTGGCTATCTGTCTCTCTCTCTCAAATAAATAAATAAAATCTTTCAAAAAAATGTATTACTTTTATTAAAATAATTTAAACATATGTACATGGTAGTGCAGAAGCAGGCTGGTGTTTGTGGCCCATGTGGGGTGGGCCGGGGTATGACGGGGTTGGATGAAGGGCAGTGTGTGCGGGGTTGTGGCTGCAGGAAACAGCCCACCGGGGGTAGGGGTGTTCCCCAAGGCAGGACCCCTTTGCTCCTTCAGCATGTTCCTTCAATCAACAACTTACCTGGCACTCGCTGAGCTCCGGGCCCTGTTCTGGGGCTGAGGATAGGAGGCATCTTGGCTCCTGACATTTAACCAAACTTGGCAAAGCCGCTCACCCCGGAACAGGGGCTCCCCACCATGGCCAGGGTAGAGTCCATTTGCACTTTCCTTTCCAGGGTGAAGGTAGTTGTGAGGAGAGAATTCCCAGGAGGTGTGGTGACCAAACATCCAGGCTTGCCTACCACCATCCCAGTTTTCAAACGGGAAGTGCTGTCTCAGGAGACTCCTCTGTCTTGGGCAAACCTGGGCACTGGGTCACCCTTTCCGAGGGCACAGTTCTAGCCCTGACTCTCACTCCTCCTCCGTCTTTGTTCTGTAGGAGACCAGGGAACCCCATGGCTTGTGGGCTCGTGGGTGTCACCGATAGAATCCTAGCATGACCTGCTTTCTGAATTTTAGAGGGTCTGCAGTGGTAGAGGGTGGAATGTGGATCAGAAAGCCAGTGACGCTGATTTCTGGATGGTGAAGGTGAAGGGAAGAGAGGACTCTGAAGAAGGGAACTAGGAGACGTGGGGTAAGGTAGGTTAAAGTAGGGTGGTTGCTCCACCACCAGAGATTACATCTGGTGGGGACATATAGTTTGACCTTAGGAGAAGACTGGATTGTTACGCCCACTCCATTCCTTAAAATGCACTTGTTTAATCAATATTTATTGAGCACCTACTATGTACCATGCTCTGATAATTAAGTTACATTATACTCATTCATTAATTCAGGCCTGTTTTAGATTTCAGGGATGCAGCCAGGAACCAGATTCAGATACAGGTATAGAGTTCACAATCCAGAAGGCAATGTTGACAATTGACCTGTGAACTTATTTCCCTCCCGTTAATCTATCTTTATACCAGTACCACTCTGGATTCATGATTGCAGCTTGATACTAAGTTTTGAAATCATGTAGTATGTGTCCTCCAACTTTGTCTTTTTCTCCCTGCCCCCAAGATTGATTTCACTATTTCCATATAAATATCTACTAAAAAAAAATTAAAAAGCTTATTGGGGTTGCATTGACTGATTTTGGGAGAAAGACTAATATTGAGTCTTCCAAAACTATGAACTTCGTATATGTCCTCATTTGTTTAGATCTCCTTTGATTTCTCTCAGCGATGTTTTATAATTTTTAGTGTAAGGGATAAGCTCTTGCATGTCTTTTGTTAAATTTATCCCTAAGTATTTTATGTTTTTTGATGCTCTAGTAATAGATTTTAATTTCATTTTCAGTTCTTTTCCCGCTAGTACACAGAAACACAACTGATTTTATATACTGACTTCATTTATTAATTCTAGCAGTTGTACATTTCTTAGCATTTTCTGTATTAACAATCATGTCATTTGTAGAAATAGACAGCTGTACTTTCTTCCCAATCTTTGTCCCTTTTATTTCTTTGTATTCTTTATTGCAATGGCTAGGATCCCTGCTATTACATTCAATGGAAGTGGCTAGAGCTTTCTTTGCCTTATTCCTGATCTTAAGGGGAAAGTATTTAGTGTTTCAAATGTTTAAGTATCATGTTAGTTGTAGGCCTTTCATAGTTTCTCTTTATTAAGTTGAGGAAGTTCCCTTCTGTAGCTAATTTACTGAGTGAGGGTTTTTATCATGAATGGTTGTTGAACTTTGCCAAATGCTTTTTTCTGCATCTATTGAGATGCTCCTATGGCTTTTCTCCCTTAATCTATTAATGCAGTAAATTACATTGATTTTAAAATGTTAAGCCAACCTTATGTCCTGAGATAAATCCCACTTGGTCATGATATATTGTGTCTTTCATCTGCAGCAGGATTCAATTTGCTAATACTTTAGGATTTTTTTTTTTTTGAGCACCTACTTTGTACTATGCTCTGATAATTAAGCTACATTGTACTCATGTATAGTGAGGTTCATGTGGAATATTTACCTACAGTTTTTCTTTTTCTTTTTCTTGTAATGTCATTCAGGTTTTGGTATCAGGATTATTCAGGTGGTTAAAACAAGTAGGGAAGTATTCCTTCCTTTATTTTCTGAATCCGTCTGTATAAGATTAGTATTACTTCTTCCTTAAAATTTTTTTTTTTAAAGATTTTAGTTATTTATTTGAGAGAGAGAGAGACACAGCAAGAGAGGGAACACAAGCAGGGGGAGTGGGAGAGGGAGAAGCACGCTTCCCGCGGAGCAGGGAGCCCGATGTGGGGCTCGATCCCAGGACTCCCAGATCATGACCTGATCTGAAGGCAGACGCTTAACGAGTGAGCCACTCAGGCGCCCCTTCCTTAAATATTTTTTATAATTCACCACTGAAATCCTTTAGCCCCAGAGTTGTTTTGTGACAAGGTTTTTGATAATAAAACCAGATTTGATTAGAATTCATATTTTCTTTCTTTTTTTTATTTTAAAAAATTTTTTTGAGAGAGAGCACAAGCACACGGCGGTGGGGGGGGGGGCGGGGGCCGATGGAGAGGGAGAGAATCTTAAGCAGGCTCCATGCCCAGAGAGCCCAACCTGGGGCTCAATCCTGCAACTCTGCGATCATGACCTGAGCCAAAACCAAGAGTTGGACACTTAACCGACTGAGCCACCCAGGCGCCCCAATCTCATTGATTTATATTCTTATATTTATTATTTCCTTTCTTCCACTTGCTTTGGGTTTAATCTGTTCTTTGTTTTCTTGATTCCTAAGGTAGAAATTTAGGTGATTGGGGCGCCTGGGTGGCTCAATCGTTAGGCGTCTGCCTTCGGCTCGGGTCATGGTCCCAGGGTCCTGGGATTGAGCCCCGCATCGGGCTCCCTGCTCAGCAGGAAGCCTGCTTCTCCCTCTCCCTCTCCCCCTGCTTGTGTTCCCTCTCTCGCTGTGTCTCTCTCTGTCGTAAATAAATAAAATCTTAAAAAAAAAAAAGAAATTTAGGTGATTGATTCTAATCCTTTCTTCCTTTATACTATAAGCATATAAAATATACATTCCCCACAAAGCACTGCTTTAACTGCATCCCATGAGTGTTTCTATGTTGCATTTTCTTTCCCATTCAGCTCAAAATAATTCTAAGTTTCCTGGTGATTTCTTCTTTGACCCATGTGCTATTTAGAAGTCTGTTATTTAATTTTTAAATGTGTAAAGCCCTAGATATCTTAATTTTATTAATTTCTAATTTAATTCTGTTGTGTTCAGAGAATATAGTCTGTGAGATATCAATCTTTTGAAATTTACTGAGTTTTGTTTTGTTTTGTGTTGGGGGGTCTTTTTGTGGCCCAGCATAAAGTTTACCTTGGTGAATATTCTATGTGCATTTGAAAAAAAAAAATGTGTATTCTGCAACTGTTGGCTGTATACTTCTACAAATGTCAGTTAAGCGAAGGTAGTTGACAGTATTGTTCAAATCTTTTCAAATTTTATTTATGCTTCTCTAGATGTTCTTACTTATTGAGAGAGGAATGTTAAGAATCACCAATACAGAAATGCCTGGGTAGCTCAGTCAGTTAAGCATCTGCCTTTGGCTCAGGTCATGATCCCCAGGTCCTGGGATAAAGCCCCTCCCCTCATCAGGCTCCCTGCTCAGTCTGCTTCTCCCTCACCCACTGCCTTTCCCCATCTCTCTCCCCCTGCTCTTGCTCTCTCCTCAAATAAATAAATAAAATTGTAAAAAAAAAAAAAAAAAGAATCACCAACACAATTGTAGGTTTATCTATTTTTCTTTTTAGTTCTGTGAATTTTTACTTTATGTATCTTGAAGTTCTTTTATTAAGTGCATACCCATTTATGATTATGTCTTCTTGATCAGTTGAGCCTTTATTGTTATAAACTATCCCTCTTTTTTTTTTTTTAAAGATTTATTTATTTATTTATTTGAGAGAGAATGAGAGACAGAGAGCACGAGAGGGAAGAGGGTCAGAGGGAGAAGCAGACCCCCTGCTGAGCAGGGAGCCCGATGTGGGACTCGATCCCGGGACTCCAGGATCACGACCTGAGCTGAAGGCAGTCGCTTAACCAACTGAGCCACCCAGGCGCCCTAAACTATCCCTCTTTAACCTCAGATAATAATCTTATCTTGAAGTCTCTTTTCTCTGGCTTGGATATAGCTAAATTAGCTTTCTTACGTTCACAGCTTTCTTATGCTTTCATGGTATATCTGTCCCCACCCCTTTATTTTCTATCCATCTGTCTTTATATTTAGAGTGCAGCTCTTGAAGGCAGCATATAGTTAGAGCTTACCTTTTTATTCTTTTCATTGAAATGTTGATTCCATTTTTATCTAGTGTAATTTTTTATATGGTAGGATTAGGTTTACCATTTTGCTATTTGTTTTCTTCTTTTGTTTCATCTCTTTTTTGGTCCTCTGTTTCTCCTTTCCTGTCTTTTTTTGGGTTAGTCAAATACTTTTAATAATTCATCTTAATTTATTTACTTTTTAAGTTTTAAGTGGTTGCTCTAGGGATTATAAATAGGCGTCTTTAACTTTCACAGTCTACTTAGAATAAAATATATGAACCTTGCAACAATATTATTCCGTTTATCTTTGTCCTCCATGTCCTATTGTCCTAATGTTGTTGTATATTTTACTTCTACATGCATTAAAAATCCCATAATAAAATGTTCTTATTTTGGTGTTTAACAGTCAGTTAAAAGTAAAGGGAAAGAGAGCCTTCTATTTGTCCACATATTTACCATTTCTGGTTCTTCATTCCTTTCAAAAGATCTACCTTTCCATCTGGTGTCATTTTTCTCCAGCCTGAAGAACTCTCTTTACCATTTCTTATACTGCAGAGCTACTGGCGATGAAGGCTCTCTGCTATTATTTATCAGAAAATATCTTTCTTTCACTTTCATTTCTTGAAGGATATGATTGCCAGATACAGAATTTTGGGTTGACAGTTTTTCCCCTCTTCTAGCACTTTAGAGATGTTACTCCATTGTCTCCTGGCCTCTGCTGTTTCTGATGAGAAGTCAACCCTCATTTGTATTTGCTTTGCTGTATATAATCATGTTTGTAACGTGTCTTTTCTCCTCTGGCCACTTTCAAGATTTTCTCTTTATCTTTGGTTTTCTGCAGTTTGATTATGATGTACTTAGATGTTAGTCCTTTGTATTGATCTTACTTGGGTTTTGCTGAGCTCCTGGGATCTATAAGCTGATTTTTTCATCAAATTTGTGAGATTCCCAGTTTATTATTTATTCAGATGGTTTTTCTGTCCCAGTCTCACTTCCTTTAAAAAAGTATAATTCTTTAAGTTTTTCTAGAACAATTTTAGGTTCACAGCAAAACTGAGAAGTTACGGAGGTTTTCCACATACCTCCCACCCCCACACATGCATATCCTCCCCGACTATCAACATCCCCCACCAGAGTGGTACATTTGTTACAATTGATGAACATACATTGACACATTATAATCACAAGTCCACAGTTTACATTAGGGTTCACTCTGAGTGTCTTATATTCTAAGAGTCTGGGCAAATAAGTAATAACACGTATCCACCATTATAGTATCATACAGAGTATTTTCTTTTTTTAAGAATTTATTTATTTATTTGAGAGAGAGAGTGAGAGCACCAGCAGGGGGAGGAGGAGGGGCAGAGGGAGAGGGAGAAGCAACTCCCTACTGAGCAGGGTGCCCCACATGGGGCTCGATCCCAGGACCCTGGGATCATGACCGGAGCCGAAGGCAGAGGCTTAATGACTGAGCCACCCAGGCACCCCCAGAGTATTTTCACTGCCTTAAAAATCATCTGTGCTCACCTATTCATTCTTCCCTTCCCCTTCAATGCCTGGCAACCACTGATCTTTTTACTGTCTCCATAGTTTTGCCTTTTTCAGAAGGTCATATAGTTGGAATCATATAGTGTGTGGCTTTTTCAGATCGGCTTCTTTCACTTAGTAATATGCATTTAAGTTTTCTCCAGGCCTTTTCATGGCTTGGTAGCTCATTTGTCTTTAGCACTGAATAATATTTCATTGTACCCCAGTTTATTTAACCATCCATCTACTGAAAGACGTTTTGGTTGTTTCCACGTTTTGGCAGTTATGAATAAAGCTGCTGTAAACACCTATTCAGGTTCTTGCGTGGACATAAGTTTTCAACTTATTTGGGTAAATCCCAAGAAGCCTGATTGCTGGATCATATGGTATGGGTATGTTTAGTTTTGTAAGAAACCATCAAACTTGTCTTCCAAAGTTGCATTCCTACAGCAACGGATGAGAGTTCCTGTTTCTCCATATCCTTGCCCGCATTTGATGTCTGTATTTCAAATTTTCTCCATCCTAAGGGGTGCATAGTAGTATCTCATTGCTGTTTTAGTTTACATTTCCCTAGTGACATAAGACTTGGATTGTCTTTTCATTTGCTTATTTGTCATCTGTATATTTGCTTTAATGACATGTTACTTCTTTTTCTGGGGCTGAAACTACATGATTTTGTCCATGCCTCAGAGAGGACTTGAAGACAGTCTATATGAAGATTTGGAGCCTTAGCCCCTCTGTGGCTCCCTCCTTCCCAGGACGTGCCCCTTTGATTTCTAGCCATTCTAGGAGCCCCAAATTCCTTCTTCTAATACCTCAAACAGCTTTCAGCTCCAAGGTTTCTGCTTGAGTTCTAGCTTCCCTAGAGGGGAAGTGCCCTCAGGGGAAGAGCATATAAAAGCAGATTTCCCCCAGTGTGGTTCCCGTCTTTCAAGAGTAAAATCCCCTCCAGTTTTGAACTGTTTTTGTTTGCTCTCCAGTGCCTTCAAATTCTTGTTTTTATATTTTGTTCAAAGTTTATATTGCTATCTACAGGGGTTAGTCTGCTGGATGATACTTCACCATTACTAGAATCCTATCTGCTGTCTCTCTTCTTTAGAAAGCTAACAATACTATGACAGCCTAGCAAAGGCCTCTCTGTGAGCAAGGGTATCTGTCCCTTCCTGCCATCTTCTGGCTCTGAGCTGTTACTGTAACTCACTCAGCTGCATTTCATATTAGACTGGGTATTTGTATTTTTTGGCTTCTCAGCCTTTAAATTCCTTTCTTGTGTTTGGGAAATCCTTTGCCCTACAAGTCTTGGAGTAAGTTAAAGGCTGCCTCCCAGTAGGGAAATCACAAAGGCCAACAACACAGTTTCTCAGAGTCCTTGCAGCAAAGGCAGGATCACATGACCAGGCTCCGCCAATCATGGGGGATTTTGAAGAGTGGCGGACGTTGGCTCAGAGATGAAGAGCCAGTGAAGAATCCTTTCTGGTGACAGACGTGGCCATGGCCATACTTACTTTCTGGGGCTAGGCTTGATGCTGCCAATAGTTGGGGGTACGAGTTGTGGTGTTCCTTCCTCAGCAGTAGCAGCTATCTGAATATCCTGCCAATAAGTTCTTGGTATGTTTAAGTCAGCCAGAATTGGTTTTGTCCATTACAGATGAGAACCTTGAATTGTCCACTTAGTGATGGTTAGATACCAACAATCCCACCATAAAGAAATCTTGTTAAATGAACTGGAGGTCTTGTTAGACCCTGCCACATTGGGGAGCTGACCCAGCTATGAGCCAGTTTCCTCAAGATATGGCCCCATCCTCTTTTCCGGTCCCACTCCTCCCCTCTCTGTGCTTTGGCCACAGATCCATATGAATTCTTTCAAAGTGCTGTACCCTTTCCTTCCTGCCTGGCTTTGCAGCTGTTGAATGTCCTCTCCCTAGAATGCGGTTATCATCCTTCCCCTAAACTGCCGACAGAGTCCCTCCCCTCTGCATCCCCTCTGCATCCCCTCTGGCTCACATCCAATCCATCCTTTACACAACAGCCAGAGCCAGCTTCTCAAAATGCATGTCTGAGGATGTCACCACTCTGCTTAAAATCTTTCAAAGCTCAAAATCTTCATTGATCTTTGGATAAAGACCAAATTCCTTAACATGACCCTCCAGGCCCAGCATGGTCTGGCTCCTGCCTACCCCGTCAGCTTTATTGGGAGACACTTAGGAGGTAGATGTCCAGGACCGGCTTGATAGAAGTCAAGGGACGCAAAGGAGAAGTCAAAGATGACACCTAGATTTCTGGTTGGGGCAGAAGTAGGGAAGCTCCCTAGTTTATTAATCTTTAACATCTCAAAGGGATGCATCAGTCAACCTCACATCCTTTGTTGAACAGGGAGCTAACCCTCCCTCACTCACTCCTTCTTCAATCTGACATTCAACTACCTGACCAGCTAAGCAGAGGCTTTAGGTTTCAGCTACAGCTCTACCTTTTATTTGCTATGTCCTTGGCTTAGGCACTTTCCCTCTTAGAGGTCTTGTTTTCTCATCTATAAAACAGGAATAATACTTCATTTCTCTCTTTCTCTTTTGGTGAGGATTATTGTGAGTGGTAAACTTCAGGCCTGTGACTGGCCCAAGGTGGGTCATAGTTGGACACGACCATCTCCTACGAACCTCAGTAGTAGAATCTTTTATTTTTATTTTTTTTGAGATTTTATTTATTTATTTGACAGAGAGAGAGAGAGAGCACAAGCAGGGGGAGTGGCAGGCAGAGGAAGAAGCAGGCTCCCCTCAGAGCAGGGAGCCCGATGTGGGACTTGATCCCAGGACCCTGGGATCATGACCTGAGCCAAAGGCAGACACTTAACTGACTGAGCCACCCAGGCACCCAGTAGTAGAATCGATTTGCCTTTTAAAAAGACCAATCCGGTTTGCAGATGGAGGATGTCTAACAAATGGGTCGAGAGCAAAAGGAGGGAGCCTCCAGAACTCTCAACCCTCAGTGTCCTTGAAGAAATGGGTGGGGAGGTGGCCTGCATGAAGGATGGAACAAACAGACCTGCCCCAAACCTCAGAGTAACCTTGGATCTTCCACTGTCCACAGTTGGTCCCCCAGCAGGTGCTCTACCTCCAAATATACATGAACCCCTTTACTTCTCATTTCTGCTGCCACCACCGTAGTCCAAACCACCATCCACTCTCTCTTGCCTACTGTGGTAATGGGATGCCCTGCCTCTGCTTGTCTAGATCAAGACATCTCTGGCCAACAGCCAGAGTGACCTTTAAAAATATAAGTGGGTACTCTTTCTCATCTCCTGCATCCTCCACTGGCTCTCCAAACTCCTCGACCCAACCACAAGCGCTGTATGATCTGCACCACAGCTTCCCTGTTCACCAAAATCCAGGCATCCTGACCTTGTTCCTGGGCTTCAGAAGGACCCAGCTTCTGTATTTGCTGCTCCCTCTGCCCGGGCGGCTCTCCCCCGGCTCTCCCCGCACACTGCCCATCACTGGGTCCTTACCTGCAAGTTTTACCCAGAGGTCAAGAGCGCATTTCTGAGTACACTTGCCCCCATCACTCTTTGTTTCTTTACTGTTTTATTTCCTTCCTAATACTTAGTACTGCTTGAAATTAGATCATTCATATTTATAGAGGTCTCCTCAACATACCACTTTTACATCTTTGTTAATTTTAATTATACTAAGAATACTTTATATTATCTGAAGGACCTGACAGGTAAAGCAAAAATACCCCTTAACTCCTCTTCCCCCATCCTAGATCCCTCACTGGAATGACGGCTCTGTTTGTCCTACTGATCACTGATTTGTAAGTTCCCAGAACCACACGTGGCATATTTGACGAACAGTTATTGAATGAAGAGTGAATCAAAGGCCAGCTTCTGGCTCTTCTATATACTAGCTTCCTTTGGTGGTGGTGTGGGGGGAGCTGGAGAAGGGGAGGTCAGAGGCCAAGGTCCACGGGAGGCTATGGATTGGGGCAAACTACTTAGCTTCTCCAAGCATCAGCTTATTTATAAACCAGGGAAAAGAGAATTTATCTCATAGAGTTGTGAACATCAAGTAGTGCCAGGCACACCGTTAACTCCCTCCTGAAGTTTATGGGCTAAGGGGGATGTACTTGACATCGTGCACGTCGACTGCACAGCCCACCAATCTGTTCACTGTCCTCAGAACACTGGAGCCATGCTTCCCAAAATGGGCTGGGAAGGCTGTGTGGGGGCAAGGGGTACCTGAAACCATCTGATGCATCTTCCTGGACCATGTTTGTTTTAGTTGGAGGTAATGCACAACATTATGTCTTGTAGCAAACTAAACACAAGAATTTATTGAGTCAAATGAAGAATTTGTCTGAAATTTAAAATCCAGGTGCTTTGGGCATCACCGTGAGGAGAGCCATTGTAGATCACATGGTTGGGTTGACCCCCCCCTGTTTTCTAGGTGGGGAAACTGATGCGGAGAGTGGCAGAACCTGGTCTCTCCATCCCAGTTCGGGTCCTCTCCAGCTCACACAATGAGCCTCCTGTCATCACACAGGACTCTGGTGGCTCCTCTCAAATCCCTGGGCTCAGCAGAAACAGCAAGTGGCTTCTCTCCTTTCCCTGAGGGAGTAAGGGTGAAGCCCAGAGGCCAAGGCCAAGAGGAAGGTCCCAGGCCCTAATCCATACTCTCTTTATTCCCAACATTGCCCAGACCCTAGACCACCCTGTCTGCCTATGAGCACACCCTCCTCAACCACCTGCCTATCTGGATATAATTACGGTAATTTTATTGGGATATCCTTACCCAACTATATATAATCAGCATAGGTAACTGCTTCTGAGCATAATTACAGGAGATGTTTACAGACCCACAATCACATAAATGATAGCTTCCTTTCCTCCCATTAATATGCCAATATTAGGGATCTGTCTGGGCCAATTAGCCAAATCCCAGCAGTGAGGGGGTGGGAAAGACCTCATACTCTTCCACTACATGGACAGCGGGAAGGGGACTCCGACAAAGCAGGATCCCAGCCAGGGTATTACAGGACACCAAGAAGTCTGCAGAGGGAGGGGCTAACATCTACTGGGCTCCTACAGTGTGTGTGTGTCTGGCACTAGGGGAGGGCAGCAAACACCTGTGAACAATTCTGCAAGCTGTATTAAGTATCTCACTTTATGTGTTTGGAGCCCTTTTGAGAGGGCTGGTGTCCAGTGTCACCCATAAAAAGCCATGAAGCTTAGTAGGGGCCTTTCCATGGTGCTACCCCGCCAGGTCAGACTCCCAGGCCACAGCAGGCCAGCTCTAAGCTTCTTCCTTATCTCCTGTGCTCACTGCTTCCTCTTCCTGGGCAGCCACTGCCAACCCCCCTTGCTGGTCTCCGGCCCCCCTCCCACCCTCATCAGTTCCCCAGCGTTGATGGCTGCCTTCTCCCCGCCTTGGCCCCTTCTTCCTGTCCCTGTAGGGTTGTCCGGTGTTATCGCTCCAGAAGGGCGGGGATTTGGGATGGGGGAGGGTGGGGCATAGGACTAAGGCCGTGCCAGGCACCCGGGGTCTCCTACAGGCCCCCACCCCCACCCTACCAAGTGCGCCGCCGGGAGGGAGCTCGGCCTTGGGGTGGGCCGACCTTGGGCTTCCACCCTCCGGGACACACAAAAGGCTGCCCCCGGCGAGCGCGGGGGAGCGCCCCAGGACACACGCACAGCTGCACAAAGACGTGCACACGCCGTTCCATCACACGAACACACTCCCGAATCGGCCGGAGCACACGGCCGTGCACACGCACCGGCACACTCGCGTGCACACACGCGCACGTATAGACACCCCAGCGTGCGCCCTCACGTACACCAGACACACAGCGGGGTGCACGGCGGCGTGGACCCCCCAGTGCCGACCTCGGGGCCCTGACGCGCCCACCGCCCTGCCCTGGCGCGCACACGCAAGCACACGCGCAGGCACACGCACCCTCCCGCACTGCTCCACGCCCCTGGCCGCGGCCCGGGCGCTGTGCGGCGCGGCGGGCGGGCCCGGGGCGGGGGCGGGGGCGGCGGCGGCGGCGGCGGCGGCGGCGGCCGGGAGAGCGGAGGAGGCGGAGCAGGGAGCCGGGAGCCGGCTGGCCCGCGCTCCTCCTGCCGGCCGGGGATTTTCCAGCCTGGGCGCTGTCGCCTCGGACCTCCTGCGGCCGCGGCGGACCATGGGCGACAAAGGGACGCGGTGAGTGCCGGCGGCGGCCCGGCCGGGTGCCCGTGGGGGCGACCTGGGTGAGGGCGCGGGCGGGGGTTCCAGTCGGTCACCCCGGGAGCGCCGACGCCTGGCTCCGCGGCACGCAGCTCTCCCGTGCCGGAGGTGTCCTGTGTGTGGTCGCTGGCGGGGCCGTGGGGGCCGTGGGGCCGGGGGTGGGGGTACCGGGAGCGAGGACCCGGACGCCCCATCCGGCTCGCAGCCCGTCGCCGCCGCACACTCACACACACACACTGGCTGCCGACACCCCGCACCGGGCAGCAGACGCAGAGACGCAAGGGGGCAGGTTACCACACAATGGCACACACGCTCCTGGAGACACACGGGCACACTCGTCCGTGGGCACACTCATGCTGGCACGCACACACACATTCACTGCCACATGCTCATCGTGTACAGTGACACACCGTCACACACGCACTGGTACACACTTGTGAACACATTCTTGCGGACAGTTATGTTGTCACACACGGGTCACACTCCAGCACACGTCAGTCCTACCACACCTTCCTGTTGGCACACACTGATACACACATACCCTGTCACTTGCACTCCCTGTAACAAACACTCTGAGACATACCCTCACACGCTCGTGCTGGCACAATCTTCCCAACACCGTGTTTGCCAGACCCCACCAGCGCGGACCCCCACAGACCCGTCAGACAAATGCCCCTCCCCCCCCACTGGAGCCCTATGGTCACAAGCCAGCTGACCCTGGGGCTGCTGACACACTCACTCCAGTCCCCACATGGCAAGAAGTGGAAACACACACATCACACAGGGTGGCAGGCCCCCCGGAGCCTGGGAAACATGCATGCCATCCGCTGTTTCCCCTCCCTCTGACCTCCAGAGGCCTGGGGTGGCTGGCTACAGTCTGTTTGAAGTGGGGGTGGGGAGAGGGGGTCCTGTCTCCTTAGGAGCTTGCCCTGGCTCAGAAAGGGAGGGGCTTTGCCTCTGAGATGGAAAACTAGGACAAAATAGGGGAGGGAGCTGGGGCAGGGCAGCCCCTGGGGACAGCCCCTTTAGACCAAGACAAGGCCAGATCAGGCACTCTGGTTTGTTACCCCGGTTGTACCTCTTCACTCCGCCTACTGCTTTAAGTGCCAGTAGAAGCTTCTCCCTCTCTCCTCCCCCTCCCCCTTCTACAAGCCCCTCTTTTTCATTTTTTTCTTTCTTTTCCATCTTCTATCCTTGTGCCCCACTTCTCCCTCCTCTCTTCCCTCTCTCCACCCTCCCTGTCTCTCTTCTTGCTTCCAGTAATTATGTATTGAGTGCCTGCTGTATACTAGGCATAGTGTGGGGATCAAAGATGTGCGAGACCTGTTCCTTCCCCAAAGGAGCAGATAGACTAGGGGGAAGTGACCCCAGTGGTCATCATGTTTGGTGACCACGAGAAAGTAATTTCACACTGACTGCCATCTGACACTCTTTCTCAACAGCATTAGAAAGATCCTCCAGAGATTATTTTCATTTTTCAGAAGAAACTGAGGCTTGGAGATAATTTAGAAACTGCTTCCCAGTCATCCTCCTGACAGCTCTTCAAGGAGGTTAATTTTCCTCTTCCTGTTTTCCAGAAGAGGAACCAGAGTGTTAGAGATTACCTGACTTGCTTAAGGTCAAGGGGCGTGAGAAGCAGGGCAGAGGCTGGAGCCCACTTGGTCCATTTCTCTGTGGCTTGCCCTTGGGCACTGCCAAGCCCTTCCTGGGCCCTGGGTTGAAGGCCATGGTGGGGTGCCCTGCTCTGTGTGTGGAGGCCCAGGCTGGTAGGGAAGGCTGCAGAAGATCGTGAGGCTTCTGCATTCACCTTGATGACTAGTTCTCATTGCAGCTGGCCGGCACTGCGACCAGGTCTTTGTCCTCAGTAAGAGGATGTGTGACTCTCTCTTCTGCTATGTCCACGTCCCCCAAAGCCGAGATCCTCCTGACCATTGAGATGAGACTTTTCTCCCCGTGAGATTTAGGAGCCCTTGCTCTTCTCGTTTATTCCTCCTGCGCTGCTTCGCCATCAGGGTGACTCAGCCCCTCTTGGGCCTTGGTTTGCCTCTCTGTGACTTGAAGAGGAGTGTCGTTGCTCCCCATGCCAGCGTAGGGTGTCAGCAGGATGGGGACCCTGTGAGCAGCCAGGTACCTGTTGGAGACCCTATCTTTGGGGTCAGGATCTTTTCCACGACTCCCCCTGCTTGCCTCTAACTCACTGGGAGACCTTGGACATTTGTCTTTACCCTTCTGGACCTTAGTTTCCCTGTCCGTAAATTGGAGCCATTAATACTTAAACATTTCAGGGCTCTCTTGTGTTTATTGAATTTGCTGGGCAGGGGAAGAGGTGCTGCCCGAAGCCTGGAGCCCAGGCTTGGCTAAAGTCCATTCAATGGATGGTGGCCCTGCTCTTTCCCTCTCTCTCCCCTGTAGCCCCAGGAGGCCTCCTTCCCCCTTCCAGAAAGGTTTCCTGAGTAATTTGGAAGAGAAGGGCAAAATCAATAATGGGCTGTACTGTGCCTCACTCCGTAGGCCATGGGTTTCTTTCTCTGACCTAGAAGAGGAAACTGCAAATATCCCATACTCTAAGGATCAGGAGTCATGGCATCCATTCCTGCACTTGGACTCACCCCCCCCCCCATATGAAAATGACAATGAGAATTAGTCAGAAATTGTCACTGTCCTCTAGGAAGTCTCGAGGTCCGGGGGGAAGGAGGGGTGAGGCAAATGCCTGCATGGGATTAATTACAGGGCAGGTGGTATGACTGCTCTACCAAGGTGCTCTGGGAGCAGTCATACCTCCATTCAACAAATGTTGACTGAGGGTCTGGGGCTGGAGCTTCAGAGGAAGGGCCCCATTCTGTCCCCGAAGGATTTAGAGCAGAGCAAGTGGTTACATGGCAGGGTGACAGGTGCTGTGGAAGGGCCTAAGGAGGAGCCCCTGCCCCGGTCCCAGCAGGGGGCATGGTGAGGGAAGCTTTCCTGGGAAGGAGGTGGCTTTGGAGCTACTGAGCTTCATCTGGAAGGACGAGGAGGCCAAGGCGGTGGCCCTGGGGATGTCATTCATGGCTCAGGGCGCAGAATGTGCAAAGGCCAGGAGACGTGAAGCACCCTGGGTAGCCTGCGGGTTGGGCTGGTGATGATGGGTGAGCCTCAAGAGAGAAATACAGGCTCATTGGCAACCGCCTGGAATGTCAGGCTAAGGAGAGAGGGCTTGGTGGTTCGGGGGGGAGCGTGAGACGAGGGATGGGGGCAGAGTTCCCTTGCAGAGGGACGCCTTTGGCAGTGGCAGGGGGCGGAGGGCAGAAGCAGGGAGACCAGGTGAGGAGGCCGGGTAGGAGCCTGGGAGAAGGCAGGATCTGAGCTAAGGTTGGGGAGAGGACGCAACTGAGAAATATGAATGAGGAGGTGGTGTCCATTCGGGTGTCTGGTATGTGTCAGGAGACTTACATGCATGATCTCATTTGGTTCTCCCGGTGATCCTGTTGATGGAGGGATTGTGATTGCCTTTTACAGCTGAGGAAACAGACTAGGAGAGACTAATTTGTGCGCTGCCATTCAGCTGAGAAGCCAGCCTGTGTGTTCACAAAGCCCACTGCTGCACCGCGCTTTCACCCAGAGGGAGAGGGCTGAATGGCCCACACAGCTGGCCTCCCCCACCTCCCTGGCAGCTCCACGCTCCAGCTGTGCATCCCTTCTGGTTCTTGCTGTTCTTCCTACCGCAGCGGTAAACACGAACGATCAGAGTTAGATAACAGGAGGGACATCCTGAGAGGCAATGGGATGGAATGGAATTCTCATTCCTGCAGATGTTTGTGAAGTTTTCTTTGTTGGAAGGGGAGGAGGGCGGGTGTGCTGGGGACACGTCATCACCAGCTCTCCGAACCTTGGCTGTCATCTCTCTTGGCAGTTAAGCCCTGTGTGACCTGTCTTGACTGGAACATGGGGATGTCTTGTGGCTTTGTCAAGGGATGCTTCTGGGGTTGCTGGGAGTGGCTATGTTGAACCTGACTTACCATCTCTGGTCCCCAGTCGAGGCTGGCTTCTGGGCTTCAGACTTGTCCACAACGTGGGTACTGTGGTGCAGGGAAGAGGTATGGCATGGGCAGAGAGGAGAGTTAGGGACAGCTGGGGCCTTGGAGAGCACCCATGCCTGAGGGGGAAGAGGAAACCAGCTTGGGCGAGACTCCTGGGAGTTAGCCAGAAGGCAGTGGCTGGTGACTTGGCGAGGGGGCTTTTGACGGGGTGCTAAGGGCAAAGCCGGGCCACAGGGGCACAGGGGAGAGGAGAGGACTCTGCTTTTCCCCGTGCTTGGAGCTGAGGTGGGCCTCGTGGAGGAAGGGTGTGAGGCCCTGGGCTCAGGGTGGTGGAGACTGGGGGTGTGGGAACCTGGGGGTTCCGGCTCAGCTGAGGGTGGGAGGGACGCTGCAGAAATGTGAGCTGGTCACAGGCGAAGCTGTCTGTGCTGGCTCCTGAAAGAGGGGCATCTGACTCAGGCCGGGGTTCTTGGGGATGCCTTTCATGAGGACGTGCCTTCTGAGCTGGGTCCTGGGGCATGGCGAAGGCCAAGGCGTCTAGACGGAAAGTGCAGACAGCAGGTGCGGGCGCAGGCGCAGGGTGCTGGGTGGGTGAGTCTCATGGCAGTTTCTCACACGTTTATTCATACCCCAGGTGTTTTTATTCCCCAATTGGTGAGCTCCTTGTGGTGTGGGGGCTATTTCTGTTTTCTGTTTGCTGGCCCATTATCCACCTCTGCGTCTGATTTATTGGAGATGCGTGGTAAGGATTTGTTGACTGGACTGAATCCGTCCACCCCTCTTGCCTCTGCTCTCAGCCCAGGGGCATCCAACGGGTTAATATTAGGTCCTTCCCATTAGGGAATTTAATGATGAAAGCCATGTTTTCCACATTAGGCTAGGTTTGGTGGGGGGAGAGCGGAGAGCCGGTTTCCTCCATCAGATTGTGAAGTCCTGCGGAAGCGGGGGGGTACCATCCTTATCAGAATGGGGTTCCTGGGAGTGGAGGCGGTTTCTCCCCCATCAGACAGGCTTCTGCAAGAGGAAGGCCTGTCTCCCACATCAGACTGAAGGCTTCTGAGGGTGGGGCATATCTCAGTATGAATAGGTATTATCTCTGATGGTTTCAGGAACCCTCTCTGTTTCCTATGTGCAGGATGGGTCCTGCCCCAGGAGTGGCTGGAGTCCTAGTAGGGGGGTGTCCAACCAACACAGGGGGTGGAGCAGGACAGGGTGGCTGCTTTTGAGAGGGGAACAAAGGAGTCTGTTGTCCCAGCCCCCTCCCTCCCTCCCCAAGGGGCCCTGGCAGGGTCATCTCTCTGGAGACGCCTCCTCCTTCCTGGGACGGGCCCCATCTTTAGTCCTCTTTAGAGGAACTGCTTGTTCCTTCCCAGGAGACCTGGTGCCAGATGAGGCCGGGCTCCAGGGACTGGACCAGACAGGTCCTGGAGTTCTGTATGGCTGAAGTCACCGCAGAGACTCAGTGGTTTTCCCTCTGCCCAGGACAGGGCTGGGACCACAGCTGATTCCATGGGGGCCCCTTGTACTTGGAGAGGGATCCATCTGTTGGTCCGAAGAGCCTGGAACAAGGTGGGGGGGTGGCGCTCTGGCTGATGTCAGGCCCCCAGGAGACATACTCCTCACTCAAGGTCTGAGCGTTCAGTGGCGGCACGGCCCGCACCCACAGGTCCAGAAATGGAATGGGTACGGGCCTGGGTGAGGCCAAAGGGCCCTCCCATAGTGGTTGTGGGCCTCTGGGCCCACCGCTGGTCCTTCTGGGGTTTTTTGCAGCTTCATCCTCCTTCTCCCGTGCCATTAACGGGCACAGATGTGTTTTGACAAAGGGGCAGGGGCAGGGGTGGGGAGTGGACAGCTGCAATGTACCATCTCAGGAGGGTCCCAGAGGTATGCTCTAATGCTTAATCATTGCTGTGTGACCTTGGGCACCACATTCACCCTCTCTGGGTCTTGGTATCCCTGGGGAAGTCAAATCAGCCATCACGGGCAACGAGGTAACTCTCCTTGAGTTACCCATTTCCTGTGTTCTGCTAGTGGGTTTGGGGGTGACCTTTCTTCCAGGGGGTGCCAGAAGTTGGGGAGAGGACAAAGTTCAGGCCTCTGTCACAGGCCAGTGGGACCGAGACTTCAGGGGACCTGGGCCTGGGGGTGACTGTGGATTGTGCCCTCAGCCCACTGTGTGGTCTGGTTAGCATAGACTGATTAGTATAGTGGGTAGGCTTTAGGAAGAACCAGATTTCCTGGTTGCAGATATCAGCTCTGGCACTTACCAGCTCGGTGACTTCACCTACTATTTAACCCTTTCTCTGCCATAGCACCCTCATTCGCAAAATGGGGTAGTAATAGTGCCTACAGAGGAGGTTGCCTTGAGGAGTAACTGAGTTGAAATAGGTAAAGCTCAGGGACAAGTCCCTGGCCAAAGGGCAGTGTTATTTGAGGTTAGCTCCCTCACCAGGCTGCGAGCTCCCCCACAGAGGGACCCTGTTTGATTCACTCTTGAGGCCTCAGAGGTTTCGGCACAAGCCTGTTTCATCATTGGCCCTTAGTACACAGGTGGTGACCTCAGTGCCCTTCCTGTCTGTCCTTCAAGGCCTGGATCATATATGGCCTCCTCCTTCAGGAAGTCCTCACTGATCACCCTGATCACCAAGTGCCTTGTGACTTTTTTTTTTTTTTTCCCATTCTTTCTTTCTCTCTCTCTCTCTCTCATTCTTGGCACTGATCCACTCCCCCACATCCCCCACATGTCCTGGTTATTTACATACTTGTGATGTCCCCTGTGTGAGACCAAGGACACCTGTCTTGAGTCTTTTGTCCCTGTACCTGTGTAGACCTGGCATGGCGCACTGAACTCCATAAATATTTGTTCAGTGAAGGAGGCTGAATGTAGGTGTTTCACTGGGAAAAGCTACACTTGAGTTTGGTGAGAACCGTGGCACATCTTTGCTGACTCTGAAATACCGACAAGTGATTTTGTGTGTGTGCGTGACCCAAAGGGCGGGGGCCATTGGATGAGCAGCTTTACCTTGCTAGGAGAATGTGTTTTCTGATAACAAGAGCTACCCAGCACGGGGATTGGTGGCTCATTCCAGCCTTCTTGCTTTTGCTTCTGCTGCTCCCCCCATTTAGAATGCCACCCTCACTTGGAGCCGCTTGCCCAAATCCTACTTCCTCAGTAAGTGCCCCAGCCGTGGACCCATCCCTTGCTGGCCCCCAGAGTGTGGGTTGCATTCATCATCCCCATCCTCAGACATTTCCTGAGCCTTTCTGGGTCTGGACTGTGGCATGGGCGAGTATGGAGTCTCTCTTTAGAATGGACATCTGGATCTGGCTACAGTATATCCAGTGTGGTTTGACCTGGCCTGAGGAGGGGACCATGGCTTCCGATGACCTGCCGGTGATCAAGGAGCTCTTTATGCAGCTGGAGAGATCTCCCCATTGGCTTCCCACTGGGCAAGTACTCAGAACCCACCTAATTACTGGGGACAGGGTTCTGGGCACTGGATCCAGCAGGCTGTGGTCATGATCAGCTAATTAAACCACCCAAGAATCGCTCGTTGGCCCTGAGGAGTGGAAGGAAGAAGGTGGGGGTAGTGGGGCTCAGAAGAGTGTGAGAAGGCAAGCGATGCTGTGAAGGAGGCTTCAGACATGGGGCCTGCAGGCAGAGCTGGGGAAAAGAAAGCAGGAGGTGGGGAGAGAGGGTGGGGGAGCAGGGAGAGAAGCAGACAGACAGACGGTTGAGAGGGAGTGCTATCTGGGGACAGCACCCAAGTGAGATAAATCAAGGGCAGGGGCTCTGACCTGGGAAGGAGGGACTCCACTTCTTCACTATCCCTCTGATACCATGGACGAGCTGCTTTTCCTCTTTGGACCTCAGTTTCTCCATGTGTCAAGAAGGAAGGAGAAAGGGCTTTGGCCTAGGAGGCCCTAGGACGCTTTTCTTCTCAGTTCTAGAGGGGGAGAGAATGTGGAGAGCTAGAAGGGGAGAGGGCATAGACAGCAGGCTGTGTTCTGTGCTGGATAGCTTGGCTGCTAGCAGCCCTGTCTTCTGGAAGGGGCAGGCATTGGGTGGGTGTGATCCAGCCTGAGATTGAACGCCTGTAGTTTAATCGGAAGGGAAGACTCTGCGTGGCAGCAGGCAAGCCCTTGGCCTCTGTCATGCCCTGTCCCTGTCCTCATGGCCATCCAGTGGCTCCCAAACTAGCGTCCTCAGTGGTGACCAGTGAGGGCTGTGCAGTGTGTCCCAAGAGTAGCACCCCCAGGTGTATGGGGCTCCCCAAAGGTGGAGCCCCGAGGTCTGGAGTGTGGATTTTAGAGTCACACACAGTCGGGCGGCTTTGCTGTCCGGCAATATCGCACACCAGCTCCATGACCGTGGGGAAGGGTCTTAGGCTCTCTGGACGTCAGTTTTCTCGTTTGTGCGGTAGGTCTAATAAAACCACCTACCGCATATGGGTGCTGTGGCCCAGACGGTAGGGATTTGATGAAGCCCTCGCTGTCATTCCAGCCCAGGAGCGGATCTCAGCTCTTCTCTCTGCTCCCCTGTCTCCCGCATCCCCTCCCTCCTGTCCTGTTCGGTGCTGTGCACACAGCTGAGTATGCGGGGCTGGGGGGGTTGCACCGGCCTAGAGAAGAAGTTCAGATGATGGCAGGAAAGGGAAGTGAGATTGCCCAGGGCCGGGAGGGGCAGAGCAGGGTGCTGCTGGGCAGCCTGAGTCCTCAGCCTTTTGGCCCCTCACCCGTGGCAGACTGTCTAGGAGGAAGTGGGGAGAATCTGTGGGGCAAGAAGCCAGGGGCAGGGGTGGGCCTTGTGGAGGGTCCCGGGCTCTCTCCCGTAGCCCACACCCCGAGGAGCAGCGGCGGTGTCCGGAGCCAGGTTTTCAGCCGGGGAAGCCAGCAGGCCACTGACAACAGCCCTTCCTGGTTTCCAACCCCTAGCGGGGGGTGGGGGGGCGGGGGGGGGTGCCTGCTTGGAGCTGAGACGCTTGGAAAGCAGCGCCTGCCTCCGAGGTCTGCCGAGGTCTGGAGGAGAGGCAGCAAAGGAGGGAAGCAAGCCGCCTCCCCCTCCCCAAGCCTCTCCCTGCGGTGCTGGGCTGTGACGCGCCAGGGCCTCTGACTCCAAGGAAGCTGCTTACATAAGTCGGCCCAACTCCCTGCTTCCTTCTTCTCTTCCTCCCCAGAGGGGCCCAGGAGGAGGCTGGAGTGCGTGGCTCAGGATTCCTGGGCCTGAGAGGTCAGTGTGAGCCGCCCCCTGCCTGGGCTGGTGGTACGTGTGGCCCACACCATTTCGGAAGCAGAGCTGTACGTGCTGCCTTAGCCCGGGGCCGCTGAGGTTGGCTCCACGCACCGCCCGCCTTCCCACACTGCTGCGAGCAGAGCTGCGAAGGGGAGAAGCCCTCATTAGAGGAAACAGGCTGTGTCCTGAGATAATTTGCCTGCGAAGTACCCCCAGAGGGGACCTGGCCTCTTTGCAGCCGGACGAACAAATAGCCAGCATTTTTCAGCGTGTTCCACTCAGTTCCACAAACATTTCTCAAGCACTCGCTGGGTGCCAGGCCCAGACCTCCACTCAACACGTGTCCCCACACCGCCTGCTGCCCCCGTGGCCTGTCTCTCCTAGGGGGAGGCTGACTTGGGGAGCAGCTCTGCTCCTGTCTCCCACCCGAGACCTTTCTCAGAGGCCTAGCCCTCGGGGACTGGGGTGGCGGGGAACCACGGGGGTTCCTCCCGGCTGGGTGTTTACAGGGTTGGCTCTGCCCTTCCTGTTCTGCCAGCCCGGTGCTCCCAAGAAGGGACCAGTGAAGGAACACTTCTGTGGTCCTGCCACGCGGCAGGTCCTGGGCTGGGCATCTGACCCACTAAGAGGAGGAAACACGCAGGTGTCAGCCCTCCTGCTGCTCCTGTCTTTTGGGGGAGAGAAATAGATCATCACAACACACTAGAAGAAGGGGTAACGTGGATTAGTTTATACTGGAGGCAGCGCCTGCCGAGTGGCTGAGGGTCAGAGGCGGCCCCTTAGATGTGGGGGACGCCGGAGCACGCTTTGGGTGGTGAGTCGGAAGTGAGCCACAGGTGAAGCTTGTCTGGGTGGCATCTGCGACAGAGGTTTTCAGCCGGGACTGACTTCCTTCGTCAGATACTCGAGAACCCGCTGTGTACCAGGCACAGTGTCAGACTCCTCAGCTGTTGTCAGTTAGGGGTAGGCTGGGGCTGCAGATGGTATTTAAACAAAAATCAAATTTTTTTTAAAGATTTTATTCATTTGCGAGAGAGAGACAGAGGGCACATTGCGGGGGGGGGGGGGCAGAGGGAGAGGGAGAAGAGACTCCTCGCTGAGCAGGGAGCCCGATCCCAGGACCCCGAGATCATGACCTGAGCTGAAGGCAGATGCTTAACCCACTGAGCCCCCCAGGTGGGGCTGCAAACTGTTTGAGGGCACAAAATCTAGGGTGAAAGTCAAAGTTCTGCCCCATGGCGTCACAGTGAGTGTTTGGGCCTGGACAGAAGAAATGGCACGGATATAGGAGGAGACACCAGGTCGAGCAAAGCCACCATCAGAAACGAGGCAGTTTGGGGGTCTGCCCCGGTCTCTTCTGGTGGAGGGCCACCAGAGCAAAGGCTTTCCTCCAGTGGAGGAGACCCTACAGAGGGTCTAATGACTTCCTAGATGAGCGGTGGGCATGAAATAGGAAGCCACATCTTATGAGAAACAGCTCTAAGCTTTGGGGCTGTGGGGTGGCCATGGAGGGGGGGACACTGCAGCTCTGAGGGCCGTCTCTGGAGGCCAGGGGCTGCGTGGCGGAGAGAAGCAGTGGGCTAGGGTTCTCACCTTCCCTCTCCCGGTAGCTCTGGTATCTCCCTAGCTCCGTGTCTGTGGGGTTTTTCAGCCTCTGGGCATAAAGTTTCTGTTCTTTTTCTGTCGTATCTGTGCTAATGAAAGCACTTGGCACATTAGCAGGATGATTTTATTATGGGGCTTTATAGCCCCAGGGCAGTGGAAGAAACCTGGAAGCATTTTTAAACTCGGTAAGGAGAACTTTTTCTTTGCAAGGGATTTTTTTTAATATCCTAAAAATGACCAAGATGATCACATGGCATAATAGAGTGGTTAATATGCATATACTCATTTCTCATTTAGAGGGGTGACTTCAGCAGCAAGGACTCGGTATGCATGCTTGAGATAATCTGGTCAGCTCTGATGTTCACTCTTTTGTTCACTCTTTTGCAGTCAATTTTGCCAAAAAAAAAAAAAAAATGGTAAAGGTTTTTGGTAAGAAGACCTTTCAACCAAAGAACCATGACCCGGTCCCAGATCGAGTCCTGTCCCAGGCCACACAGCAGCCTGGCTCGGCTTCTGTTGGAGTGGTTGGTTTGGCGGCAGGAGTGTGCCAAGCTCCTAATCTTAACCTTCAGAGCACCCAGCCTGATGGTGATGGATACACGTCCCTATCACCAAAGTTATTTTCTTCTGCCCATTCCACTGCCACTGGCTCAGGCCAAGCCCCGCTTCTGGCCTGGACTGTTTCAGTAATCTTTGGGCTCAGTCCTGGTCCCTTTGCTCAGTCGAGACACCCCCCAAACCGTCGTCCTCTTATTCTGAAATTCACATCTGACTCCGTTTTTCTCCTCTGGCTTAAAAACTGGCTGGTAGCTCCCCATTTCCTGTAGGACAGTCCACATTCTCCAGGGGCATTGGAGGCCCTCCACGGTCTGTGCCAGACTTCCTTCCTGTGCTCCTTCCCCAGCTCTCCCCACCACCCTGGCTGCCCTGACTTTTTTTGATATTCCTCCACAGTCTTCATACTTTGTCCGCACTGTGCCTTTGTTCAAGCCGGCCTCTCTGTCTGGGATGCCTTCTTCCTCTGACCGGTGACATCTCCCTTATATTTTAAGGTTGAACCTCACCTCAGCGTGGTTCAGTTGATGTGTTGTATTGAGCACCTCGCTGCATGCTTAGGGCATGACACCTTCCCTTGACTGGGTGCCCCGCGCCCAGGCCGTCGGTGTCCTCCTGCATGTTCCCTTGCACCTGTAGGCTTCCGGGATGGCGCGGTCTGTCACAGTTAGCTGCTGACATGTCAGTTTCCTGTGCTAGCGGGCAGACCTGTGTCTGGTACCTCTTGGCCCCCCAGCTCCTGATAGGGCTGGCCTAGCCACATGAGGTCTAGGTTTGCAGGAGTGAACTGAAACAAGAGTACAAGCCCCACACGCCCATGCAGATGGGCGTTTGTGCAAACACACACACACACTTCTGACACACATGGCCGCTGTACTCATGTAAGTAGGGGCCAGAATTGGGTGGGGGTGTGAGTCAGGGAAGATTCCCTGGAGGAAGTGAGCCCTGAGCTGCTGACCCAAAGGAGAAGCACTCTTTCCCTCTTCTCACTTCCTTCCTGGCCCTGGTGCTGAGAGAAAACAGCTGACATCGGCTGTGGAAAGGGAAATGTTGGTATTGTGAATTTGGGGGTTGGGATCTCCTAGCCTGGAGGTGATTAAATCAGGCACGTGCCTCCCTCTCTCTCTCCCTCCCTCTCTCTCTCCCTCCAATAGGTAGTCCCTCCCCTTCCCTTCCTCCCTCCCTCCATTCCCAGTCTCCTTTATCCCCTCCCTTCTTCTCCTCCTCTCCTTCCTCCCTCCTCCCTCCCCTCCCTCCCTCCTGCCCCACCTCCCTCCTTCCACCCTCCCCTCCCTTCCTCCCTTCCACATATATTTTCTGAACCTCTAGCACATGCCAAATACTGGCGGCTACAAAACTGATTAAATAAAACATATCTTTATATTTTTCTGTCTTCTGATGTTCATGTTGGAACCTGCCCTTTCCTTTATCTGTCTCAGTGGATCTGAGTTCAAGTGTTGGCATGTCACTGATAGCTCTGTGAGTCTGGGCAGGCCGAGGCACTTCTCTGAGCTCTAGTTTTCTTTCGAATACCGTGGAGAGGATAATCCCCTCCTCCTAAGATGGCAGTGGGTGATGTGTGTGAGGTGCGGAGCAGGTGCCTTTGATTGTAGTTCCTCACTGAGTGAGAGCCACTCTCCAGCTGGAAGCCGTGTCCAGTGTGTCCTCAGTGACCAGCACAGGGCCAGGCACACAGTACAGCAGCGTGATCAATGATCCCAGGTTTCCTGGGACTGCCTCAGTCCATCTTGGGAAACTCCTTTGTCCTGGGTGAACGTGGACAGCTGGTCACCCTACACTACCTTCTCCGTAAGGTTTGTAGAATGGATATATATGAGTGAATGAATCTTGGGGGAAGGACAGAGCTGGGACTTGGGCAAGCAAGAGCAAGCCCTGGGCAGTTGGCTTGTCGGGTGAGAGGTGGTCTCTGTGCAGGGTCTGGATGGCCGGGAAGGTGGGAGGTGGGATGTAGGCACGAGGCCTTCTGCTGCTTGGCAGCACGTGGGAAGGTCCAGGCCCTGAGTCTGCGAGGCTGTTGCTTTCAAGCGGGTTTCAGGCTTCCAAGGCCTGTGCGCTCTCTCTCTGACACATCCAGAGAGGAAAAGGCAATTGCTGGTCCACTGTTTCTAGGAAGGCCTGTCATACGCCACTAGCTGTTCCTGTGCCGCAGAAGCTGGAGGCCTCTTGTTCTTCACACGACACACTGTGTTCCGGCATGTGTGCCTCCTGAGCTCCGCACTCCAGACTGAAGAGCCTGGGCAGAGGACCGTGCTGGGAGACGGGAGAGCAGGGCCATAGCCCCGTTCCCCGGTCCTGGCCCAGAGACTGAGCGAGGCCTCAGTTCCCCACCTGTCCCCTGAGGATCCAGCCCTTCCTTGCAGGGTGTCTGTGAGATATCACTTGTGAAGGTCCCTTGGCATGTCTAGCCCAGAGTAGGCATACGGTGCGTGTCCTCTGTTGTCCCTTTCTGTAAATGGGGACAATACATCTGGCTCTGCATACCTTCCAGCGCTGATGTGTGGGCCAAGTGGGAAGCGGGATGTGGGAACACTTGGTAAACAGTGTCATAGCCTTCAAATCCTTGGGGCTGGGGTTCTTGGTAGGGCTGTTTCTGGGTTCCAGGCACAGGTGGGGATGACCCTGTCCTCCCAGGCATGAGGATCCTCCTGGAGATGTGCTCCAGGATCACAGAGAAACCCAGCAGTGCTGTCCATGTGAGCATGCAGGGCGGTCCTGTGCTCAGATGAGCTCTGCTTCTTCTGAAACCATGGCAACAGGGAGACAGACAGACAGACTTGGTCCGGTCTCAGGGAGGGTTCCGTCGCAGCGGGACGCGTGACAAGAAGAAGGAATGTCCTCCGGAGCCTCCTCTGTCTGTTGGGCTGGAGGCAGGGCCTTTGTGAAGGCGGGTGGTGTTCGGATCGCCTCTGGGCCCTTCCTCCAGCCCAGGGGCGGACTCACCATGAGGCTGGTGCGGCTTCAGCTTCAGGCCCTTTGTGCTCCAGGGCCCCTTCCGAGACCTAGCACTGTGTCCACGTGCTCAGACGTTTTGTGAAAGGTGCAAAAGGAAGGTATTTGTGTACTCTCCTTCTTCTTCTTCTTTTCTTTTTTTTTTTTAAGAGGGCTTCCAAACTCTATGAACTCATTCAAGCCTGGATCTGCCCCTGCTCAGGCCGGGTGGTCCTTTGTGTCAGGATGTTGGTGCCACGTCCCTGCATGTGCTCGGGGAGGTCTCATCCCACACATGCGGACCTGGTCATCAGTTACAGCCCTCCCTAATGAGGCAGGACCTGAAAGTCATCTGGGGGAGCCAGTTCCAGGCCAGGCCTGGCCCAGCTGCAGATCTCCCTGGCTGTGTAAAGAAGAGACTGGAAAAGTCCTTCTGCCCTCAGTCTTACTCATCTGTAACATGGACATCATCCCTACCTGAAAAGGCTGTGAAAAGGTTTAAATAATGTACTGCAGGTGAAACTGCTTAGGAGAGCCCCAGGCTTGTCGCGGGAGCTCAGTAAATGTTGGTGGAACCTGGATGGAGATGGGCAGGGGGTGGGGTGGGGAGGGTTGGGGGAAGGGGGTGGGGGGCACCCCTTCTGTTGGGGTGGAAGCAGCCTGCTGTCTGTCAGATTCACCTGCACTGCACTGTGCCCGGTGCTAGGTGCTGGGTGCACGGATATGGATGGCTGGGGTGGGGTGCTGGTAGTCACATGAGCTAAGAGGGTGAAAAGGGTTTATAAGCCGTGAAGTACCGTTTCCTGGGAAAGGGCTATTGTAAACTGAGTGGCCTTTTGGTGGGGGAGGGCAGAGTGGAAATCTGGACTGACCTTTCCTGCTCCTGGGGGGTGAGAGGTCACTAGCCTGACCGGTTTTGTTTGAGAGAAGCAGCCCAGGCAGGCAAGCCTGACCTTTCCTGCTTAGAAGGGAAACCAGGCCGGCAAGGTGCGCTGCTTCCCACGTCCTGCACCCTCGCGGAAAGTTGGGGAAAGGGGAACCTAGCTTAATGGTGGTCGTCCTGTCCCTCCCAACTTCAGCGCCCCCTTCAGGGAGGGGAGGGAAGGGCAGTGGGGTGGGGCCTAGCGGGAAAGAATGGAAGCTTTGGTGTAAGGCTACGTTTCCCATCCCACCACTATTGCTTATGTCTGTGACCTTGAGACAGTTATGTAATCTTTCTGAACCTCTGTTTTCTTATCTTTAAAACGGGGGTGATAATATTCTCTCCCCACTGCCTGGGTTGTAGTAAGGCCTAAATGAGATAATGTAGGCCTTAGCCCGGTACCTGGCACACAGTGGGTGCTCAATAAATACTGATCATCCCTCCCTCCTCCCCCATGACCCTCATCAAGCTGTCTTGCGTTCTACTCCTTTATCCCTTTGCGCATACCCTCGGTTGGACTGGGCTCCCAGGGGGCAAAGGTTATATCTTTTATTCATCCATCATTACACCCCCAGCCCTGGCACAGTACCCTCGAAACACCTTGAACCAGTAGGCGAGAAGCTGCACTGGCTCAAAGAAAAGAGCAGTAAGTTTTAGCCAGAAATTCACTTATTACACACCTACTGTGCGCTCCTACCAGAGGCCTACTGGGTGGTCTGTGCCCTGCAGAGCTTGAATGGCCACTTGTAACTTCCTGTCACCCTCTGTACCCGTGACTTTCTTTTCTTTTCTTCTGGTCCCAGTACCCGGCACAGGGGGTACCCATACATTTTTGTTGAGTGAATGGCTGTCTTCCTCCTTCCCCACACCCCCCTTTTCTGAAGTCAGGCTTGGTGTCCCTCCCAGCCCACCCACTTTCCAGCTGCGGCAAGTTGCCCTGCCTTGATCAGCTTCAGCTTCAGCTTCCTCCTCTTTAACATGGGGAAAATAGTGATACCAGATATCCAAGGGCTCAACTGTGCCTAAAACAAGGTAAGTACCCTATAATGTCAGCTGCTATTTTTCACATGCTCTCCAAAGGTCTTCGTCGTGTGGTGGGGGGAGCATTCCATTCCTGCAGACCCTCTCTGCTGGCCTCACAATGGATTGGGAGCTCTGTGCAAACTGTTTATGTTTCCCCGGCAGAGTTTATTACCCAGACGGGCCTCCTGCAATTAATTACAAGCAGAGCAAATAACTTGTCCCTGGGAGGCTGGGCTTGGCATAAACATTTACATCCAGCCAGGGGCCAGCCCAGAGGCTAGGCTCTTTCCTCCAGCCTCTGGAACAGAGGGAGACCAGAGGATCAGGGCCGAGGGGCGTGGGATGGGGTGGGGTGCCAAAGAGAAACAGCTTTCCTTCAATGGCTTTTCCTGGAGGACTCCTTAGCCCTTGAGGTGCTGGGCCTCTGCTTTCTCTTTTCATCTCCCTCATTGCCCCACAAGGAGAGTCCCTGTATGCAGATGGGGAAATCGAGGCTTAGCTAAATTAAGCAGTCTGCTTAAAGATTTTTTTTTATTTATTTATTTGAGAGAGAGAGAGAGAGTGAGAGAGAGCGCAAGAGGGGGTAGGGTTAGAGGGAGAAGCAGACTCCCCGCCGAGCAGGGAGCCCGATGTGGGACTCGATCCCGGGACTCCGGGATCATGACCTGAGCCGAAGGCAGTCGCTTAACCAACTGAGCCACCCAGGCGCCCTAAATTAAGCAGTCTGCTTAAAGCCACACGGCTTGCAGGGGAGGCAGAAGCTGAGGGTTCAAGTGGTAGTGGTGTGGAAAAATAAAAAGAGAGGCTAGAAGCTGGGAAATCACCAAGGGATTGTTTATTCTTTTATTTGTTCCTTCACCACGTATTTGTTGGGCCCCTGTCCTGTGTGAGGGGGGCCTGAGGAGGCAGTGCTGACTATTAGTGACGACTGGGACCGACTGCCTCCGCATTGAATGCCAGAAACTCCCTCAGGATGGTCCTGTTAACAGATGTGTGGCAGAGGCCGTTTCTTGGAGGGTGGGAAGGAGGTGGCCTCTGTGGGTCTCTCGTGCTCAGAGCCACACTGTCTTACACAGAGAGGTGGCCTGAAGGCGAGTAGTCTTCAAAAAAAAAATAAAAAAAAGAAGGGTCCTAGGTGGCTCAGTCGGCTAGACATTTCACTCTTGATTTTGGCTCAGGTCATGATCTCAGGGTCATGAGATTGAGCCCCACGTCAGGCTCTGCAGTGGCCAAGGAGCCCATGGAGCCTGCTTAAGATTCTCTCTCTCTCCCTTTGCCCCTCCCCCCACCTCTCTCTGTCTCAAAAACCCCAAACCCCCCCAAAAAACAAAAAGAAGGGCCCTCTGAAGTCAGCTCACTCCTCCCAACCTAGAATCTAGAATCCGAGCCCCTACTTTTGGGCAGAGAAGGTTCAGAGAAGGTTTGGCTCAAAGTTACACAGTAGGAAGGTGTAGTGGGAATTCCTGGCAAAGGGCTTTTTCTCGTGCATTTCTGTCTTAGGGGTGAAATGGCCTATCGGTAGGGGAAACGCTCATGGCTGTCCTGATCCCATGCCCCCTCCCCGCTCCGTGGCTGTGAGTCCTGTGTTTTCTGGAGGCCCTTCCAGCTCAGCAGCTCCTGCTCTGCTTGGCAGTCTTGCTGTGTAACTTTCTAGAGCCTCCCTCTGGGGGCCATCTTCCCTCTATGCTGGAAGGAAAGCTAAGAAGACTTAGGGAGGAAAAGGAGCAGGGTCCTCCTGCCCCTGTACTCATTTTGGACGTGGTGTGCCTGGATTCTCGACCCTCTGGGGGTGGGCAAGAGCACATCTCTGCAGCTTCAGGCCCTGGGGGACCCTGGGGCCTCGCCTGAGCCCTCCATTCTGTGTTGTCAGCTCCTGGCCCAGAGCCTGGCATGTGGTAACTGATGTCCAGGAAAGGTGTGCCTTGCAGGGTGAGTGAACGGCTGGGAGACAAGGATACTCTAGGGAAGGACACTCTAGTTTGGCAGCCGGGGGTTCCACTCCAAGTCACCACTCGACCACGGATGGACGTCAGCGTTGCTTCCAGAAAGGAGACAGGACAATAGTCCTCACTCGCAGGGTCATGGTGAGGATCAAAAGGCAGCCAAAAGTGGAAGCAGATGTGCATCAGTGGTTGGATGTCTAAACAGATTGTGGTCAGTCCAAACCATGGAGGAGTATTGAGTCATAACAAGGAATGAAATACGTGGTGCCTGCTCTGACAGGGACGCTTGAAAACAGTGCTCTAAGTGAAGGAGGCCAGTCGCCCAGGTCACACGTCGTAGGATTCCATTTATATGAAATGTCCAGAATAGATCCATCTGTAGCCGCTAGGGGATGGGGAGGAGAGACTACCTATGGGTGAGGCATTTTACTGTGGAGCCATGGAAATGTTTTGGAAATGGAGGAGGTAGGTTTTTTGGTTTTTTTTGCACATCATGAATGTACTAAATGCCACTAATTATTCACTTTGAAATGGTAAGTTTTATGTTATGTGAATTTCACCTCAATACATTATTTTTTTTTAATGGCTTAAAAAAAAATCTGTTAGGATACTGGAGGTGAGACACGGGTGTTGGGGTGAGGCTCCTGGAGGAAGATGGTGTGGGAATGAACGAACAGCTGTGAAGGGTGCACGTGTCAAGTGGGAGGCAGTTTGGCAGACTGGTAGGACCAAGGGTTCTAGAACAAGACTGATAGGATTCAAAGCTATGTGGCCTTGGGCAGGTTATTTAACCCTTCTGTTTCAGTTTTCTCATCTGTGCGATGGGAATAATGAAGTTTTTATTATGGGGCTCATAATCTTTTATTATGGAAATTATAAAATTTTCCTGAGGATTGAATGAGTTAATATTTGTAAAATGCTGAAAATGGCGCTTGGCACAAAGTAAGTACTAAGTAAGTGTTAGCTGCTGTTATTATTGCTCATTCACATTTTTATTTATTTGCTCACTTACTGAGCACCAGGCCCGGGCTGTGCCCTGAGGGCCGGGCTGTGAGCGGCCCCGGGGCCTATTCTCAGGGGTGCCCTCACACCTCGGTGCAGGAGTCAGGCCCCGCAGGACCACCCCCCGCCCCAGCACTGCACCTGTAGCTCGAGCTGTTAATGAAAATCGTGCATCACCTCCTGCTTCTCGGAGCTGCCTGAGCAGCTAGGACCTGGCAGGCCTCTTTCATGGCTTTTGAAAACAGCCAGGTCTTGGGGGCTGGCGCCTTGGGCTTTCGGGAATGTTAGGAAGTCCCTGGGCCTTGGTCTCCCTGCTTGTCGTGGGAGACATCAGGCTGGCTGTGCTCTGGGGTTCTCAGTGTTTTTTAACCTCCAGATCTCTGAGCCCATGTTTGGGATGGGCCTGAGGTGTCACATCTGTTGAGATTTAATTTATAAAAAGTGGACAGTCTTTTTGGGGCTGGCATTCTGGACAACCAAGGTAGGGGGTTGGAGTGGGAGTCAGGGGTCCCTTCTGAGCTCCGGCCTTCAAGCTTCTGCCTCCTTTTGGGCCTGGCCAGCCCCTGTCAGGCTCCCCGACCCTTCCAGCGGTCATTCAGGCTCAGAGTCTCGTGGGCTGCTGCCCATCCCTTCTCTATCAGGCCCTCTGTGTCGGCACCCCTCTCACTGCCATCCTCAGTCCCTCACTCCAGCACAGTCATATGCCCCTTCCCCGCACTGTGACATTCAGCACACGCACAATCACCAGGTCATGGTCACTCCCGTACACCCCCAGCAAAGTCTTGCTCAGCTCCTGTACCCACTTTCTACCACCTGCATCCCTCAGCTCACCTCCAACCACCTGCCCTCCTTCCACCCAGAGCTCTGTCTCCACCTGCTGGCTTCCCTGCCAGATGCTTGTCACAGATGTTGTCCCAGGGCAAAGGAGCAGAAAAGTCATTCCAGGAAGGAGCTTGCTTTCTCTCTTCTTGTAAAAGCAAAGCTACATCTTAAGTAGCTTGAGTCAGGCTTCCAGAACTCCTCCCTGGTGGTGGGAGGATGGATAAAACAGGCAGTCGCTGCTGAGCTGGAGGGCCTCTGGAAGAAGGCAGAGCCAGAGTCAGGCCAGGCAGAGCTCTCTGGGTTCTCAGAAAGCCCTACTATATTCATATCCCTTCTTCTCTCTCTCAGACACAGGCAGCACACTCCTACACACATGCACCCTGGCCCTCAAGGATTTGGCGCATTGTGATCAGGGAAGATTTCTTGGGTAGAATACTCATTTATTCAGCCTTTCATTCATCCATGGGCCTTTGCTCAGTGCCAGGCCCTGTGCTGAACCCTGGGGACACAGAGTGGGGCCGGGCCAGGTCCCTGCCTGAGGGCTGGTGAGGGAGGCTGCTGGGCACTCAGAAGGATACAGTGCAGTCTGATAAGTGCCATGCGTTCGTTTGCTCGTTCAACAAAGGCTTGCTAAACATCTGCTACGTACCAGGCACCAATCTAGCACTGGGGCACTAGCCCGGAACAAAGTAGGCAAGAACTTTTACCTTCCCCAGGCTAGCCTTCTGGTGCTGTGTCATCCTAGAGACAGAGTGACCAGAGTTCTGAGGGCACATTTAAAAAGAGCTAATATTTATCTTTCAATAACTATTTAAAAAAAATTTTTTTTTAAGTTTTATTAATTTATTTGTCAGAGAGAGAGAGCATGAGCACAAGCAGGGGGAGCAGCAGGCAGAGGGAGAAGCAGGCTTCCCGCTGAGCAAGAAGCCCGATGCGGGACTCGATCCCAGGACCCTGGGATCATGACCTGAGCCAAAGGGAGACGTTCAACCAACTGAGCCACCCAGGCATCCCTCAATAACTATTTTTAAAAACACAAAACCTTCACATTTGGACAAGGAGAAGATAGCAATCATCCATAATTTCATCACTTTGGAAGAACATTAAAAAGATTTTTTGTGTGTCTTTGCTGTGCATGTGTGCGTACGTGTATGTGTGCACGTGTCTGTGTATTCAGACGCAATTGTGCTTAAACTGTGTGTGACATCTGGACTAATGCTTTTTTTCCTCCAGCATTTCCCCTGTCATTAACCCAGCATTAATAAATCCATATTTATTAATGACACATAGAGTTCCTCATGCAAATCCTCCGCAGTTTATTGAACCCTCCCCTTATTTGGCATGGGCATTATTTCTAGTTTTTGCTATTACAAATAATGCTGAAACGATTAGCTTCAAAACTATCCGATGACTCTCTGAAGGCAGGATCCCAGAAGTTGCAAAGGTCCCAGGCTCTGCGGGGGCCCATCCTCCCTCTTCCCTGTACACCTTTCTTATTGTGAAGGTGCAGCTTCTTGCTTGCAGGGGAAAGAAGATTCCCGCCAGGTCAATCTCAATACGAGTTGTTGCATTTCTTCTTTGCTGCATAAACAATCAGCCGATAACTCAGTAGCTGGAAACGACAACATTCATTTTTTCTCTCTCCCGGTCTCTGTGGGTCAGAATGTGGGAAAGGCTCAGCTGGGCATGTCTGGCTCAGGATCTTAGGCGGTCGCAGCTGGCCCAGGGGCTGGAGCAGCTGGGTGCTTGCAGCGGGACCTTGTTGATATTACCCCTGGAGTCTGGCCCTGTCTCACTCTGTCTCGTGGCTGCCTCTCGTGCGGGCCACCTCCATGTCTCCCCTGGACGAATGATACCAGCTGAACACACAGCGCTCTCTGCGGGCCTGGGATTCTTGCCAGTTCTTGACATATGTGAAGTTGCTCATTGAATCCTCCTGGCCACCCAAGGAGGCAGGTGCTGTTGTGATCTCGCTTCCAGCTCAGAAAGTGCACCTGTGGGATTTGAACCCAGAGCAGCCTTGTTACTGATCCTGCCCCCTAACTGGTCTCCCTGTGTCTACTCTAGCCTCTCTGCCCTTCCATTCTCCACCCAGTGGCCAAAGTGAGCATATTAAAGGGTCATTACATTGTTTGCATCCATTCCCTGCTGAAACCCTGCCAATGTCTTATCATGGTGACGGTAGAATCCTGACTGCTGACCAAGGCCACCTGGTGACCGCGCGCTGCTGCCTCCTTGCCCCTGCTGGCCTCGCCACCCGTCTCCCTCAGTACCTTCAGGGAGGCTTGCCCCAGCCTCCGAGCTTCGGTGGAGCTCGCCCACCCCTTGCCCCCGTCAGAGTTATTACTGCTGCTTCTTCAGCTCCTAGCTCGGATCTCCCTTCCTGCAGCAGCCTTCTCAACTTCTCAGGCGGGTCCGTCACCTCTCCTGTGCTCCTGGAGCACTGTATTTGGCGGCACTTACTGTAAGAGTCACCATGTACTATTTGTGTGACGTCTGTCTTGCGGGGCTGTGGTGTTGCACACTTGGGGGGGGATGCTGTTGGCATTGTGGTCTGCATCATGGAACCCCTGGGTATCGGGCAGTGTGGAGCCCTGCTATCTTCCTGCTAGAAGGGAAGCTTTGTGAGACAGGTTCGGTTGCACAAATCTGCCCTAGTTACCATTCGTCCCCGGTGGTCAACAGTATCTGATATGGAAAAGGCACTCAATAAATATTTGTGGAATATCATTAATAATAATAAGAGCTAATATGTATTACCAAGTGTTAGGCAATCCTCAGAACAACCTTATGGGGTAGGCCCCCTTGTCATCCCCTCGTTTTAGATGAGGAAACAGGCTGAGGAAGGGGGAGTCACTTGACCGATGTCCTCTAGTGAGTGGAAGGTTCACCCAAGGCAGACTGGTTCACTATGATAAAAAAGTGAATGAGAGAAGGATCCCTCCAGTCTAGCAGCTTAGAGCTTGTCAGATGAGGGAAGGCCCAGACACATGTCATCGCAATAAAGCTTCTCACACAGTGGTGAGGACATATGTGCGGGGAGGGTTGTTTTCCTCCAGTAGGGAGAGAGGACGGAGAGAAAGGGCCCCTGGACAGGAAGTGGATTTGCTTTGGGGCCACTCTCCCACTTGGATGCCAGGCCTGGCCGCACTCTTCTGACCACAGGCTCTGTCTCCCTGGCTCGCTGTCCTGAAATGAAGGCCTGAGGAAAGAAGGTACCAGCCAGGACATGGATGGGGTAGGACTCTCCCATGTGCCGAAGTCATACCAGAGGGCTCAGTTCTTAGTTACTTGGAGGCCTGTCCTTAACCTGGTGCCTCTCCTGAGAGGAAAGGGGATATGAGAGTTTCCATTATACTGGTGAGGGAATGGAATGACCCAGAAAAGTCAAGGGAATGGTCTAGGTCCCAGAGCCAGGACCAGAACCCAGATCCTTGGAAGCCCCTCAGCCCCCAGGACTCTGGAGTGTGTGTGTGTGTGTGTGTGTGTGTGTGTGTGTGTATGTGTGTGTGTGTGAGAGAGAGAGAGAGAGAGTGAGTGTGTGAGTGTATGGGTGTGTGAGAGTATGAGTGTGGAGTGGGGGTGGGGGACAAAGATGATGCCTCCCCCTTCCTCAGTACCCTGGCTCCTTCTGACCCCTTATCCCAGCAGTGTGTCCTACCAGAGGAAAAGGCCCCCATTAAGGCTCTGTGGACTGTCCCACAGTGCCTGCCGGTCCTGGTTGTTTGGGAGTCCAGAGTCACCTTCGTGCTCACGCTCCATCCATTGAATTCTTTGGCTTTCCCACCGGCCTGTGGGCTTTCTAAGGGCGAAGGCTTGACTCTACCGTCAGGTCAGTTTTGCTGCACGGTATTTTCTGAGTTTGTGCTAAATCCTGTGTGGAGCCAAGCCCAGCCCAGAGGTTGGTTCAGGGGCTTTGGGAAAAGTTGGTACCTGAGTGGGTCTTGAAGGAGGAGGAGTGACCAAGTAGAGTCCGTATCACCTTCTGCCCTGAGCCCCGGCCCCTGTGGGTACAGAGCTGGGCAGGCACTTGTGAATGATCTCCACCCCGCCCGCCCCTCCACCAGCTCCAGTTTCCAGCAGGGCTACCCAGTCCCTGAAGCTTCCAGAGACTCCAGCCCTGGGCGCCTGCCCAGCCACCGCCCCTCTGAGGCCCCAGCTTCTTTCCCTGTCTCCTTCCTCACAGGTCTGTCTTCTGGGGATTCTGTTTTGGTTGGAAAGAGGAGGCGGAGGTGTGTGCGTGTCTGGCTCTTTCCTCCTTTCTCATTCCTCCTCCCTTCCTCCCTCTTGCCTCTCAAGATGTTTCCTCTGCCAGCCTGGCTGCACTCCAGCCTCCCTGCTCCTCAGTAGCTGTCCTCTCCTGCCTGGGGCTTCTGTGGGCTGTGGCTTTCCCTTAATGCCTTCTGTCTCCAGACGAGGGGTCCATGGGGCATATCCTTCAGGGTGGGGGCACATTGCCTCCTCCTTCCCCTACTGTTTAAAACCCACATCTCCTGGGAGAGGAGGCTGCAGGCCCATTCTAGCTCGGCCTCCTGCTCCGAGTATCCCTACCCCCCCGCCCCGGGCCTCGGTTTCCTGCAGAGCCCATGGCCTAGGCAGCCCCTTGGCATGGGGGCACCTAACATGCCTTGCGTTCATTTCATAGTAGTTTTGTGCTGCTTTGCCAAGGATCTGTACTCCAGGTTAGGGACACTGGGGAGCTGCTCCCTCCAGCTTGGCAGTGGCCTGGAATATAGAATTTGCATTACTCCCCCCCCCAAGCCCCAACCACCTTTTTATATCCCCAGCTGAGGTCCCATCATTCCCTGAGGACTCTCAGGGACCCCTTCTCTGTCTGCACGTCCCGCTGGAGGTTCACAAGGTGAAGCAGACCCATACCCTGGCCTGATGGAGCTCAGCCTGAGCTTTGTATCCTCAGCACCTTGCACTGTGTCTCGAACAGGGCAGATAACTCAATAAATATTTGTAGAATGGGGGCGCCTGGGTGGCTCAGTTGGTTAAGCGACTGCCTTCGGCTCAGGTCATGATCCTGGAGTCCCTGGATCGAGTCCCGCATCGGGCTCCCTGCTCGGCAGGGAGTCTGCTTCTCCCTCTGACCCTCCCCCCTCTCATGTGCTCTCTCTCTCAGTCTCTCTCTCTCAAATAAATAAATAAAATCTTTAAAAATAAATAAATAAATAAATATTTGTAGAATGATCTTTGGAGGAGTAGCCAGTGAAGCAGAGAGTGGCACGATGGGGGAGGATGGATAAGGTGCTGAGGGGGTACTTCCTAGTGGAGGGGACGTATGGTGTTTAAGAATGGGTCAGAATTGGACAAATAGCAGGGTGGGCAGGGCATTCCAGGCAGAAGGAACAGATGGTGTGTGATCTTGGGCTTAGGGTATATGCGAGTAAGTAGAAAGAAGGGAGGCTGGAAAGAAGGGCCTGGATGTGGGAGGAACCTCTGTTCTGGGGATGGGCACCCTGGCCTGCTGGAATGGTGCCAGCACTTTGCCCCCTCGGCTGGGTCCCAGGTCTCTGTGCTGCAGGCCTGGCTTTGGGGGGGCAGGCAGCTGATGGAGGGGGAGGGCCCTCGGGGCTTGCCAGGCCTTGCCAGGGCTTCGGACTGCGTGAACCCAAGGCCACTAGCTCTGCTCCCCTGGGCCAAGCAGGTCCTGGGATTAGAAACTGTCAGGGCCAGCTGGGCAAAGCAGGCTTGTGACAACAAGTAAGTTAGAAACAGGTTCAGCTGTGGTCTCTGTAATTTCTTGGCTGTGACCCTGGGCAAATCACTGACTTCTGTGCGAGAGATTTCCTCTACAGTAGATAACAAAACCTGCCTCTCAAGATTGTTACAAAAATTAAAGTAACTTGTGTAAAGTTTTCCCTTTTCCTCTCAGCTTCTCCCCTTCCTCCCCCACACTCCTTCTTAGCAGGGCTGGCCCTTTCCACTGGGGGCCTGGGTCCGGTGGCAAGGACGTGGGGCATCCTCAGTGCTGATAGCCCAGCCCTCCATCTCTCCTTCCACAGGGCCCTGGATTCCGAATGCCCCTGCTAAATACACATTCCTCTGGGCAGTGGTTCTCAGCGTCTTGGGGCCACTGCAGCTGCAGCACCTTTAGAAATGCCGCGGTTGGAAATGCACATTCCCAGGCCCACCTCTCACCTACCGAATGGAAACTCTGAAGGTAGGGCCCAGCAAGCTGGGTTTTAACGAGCCTCCCACGTGATTCTGACTCATGCTCAAGTGTGGGAATGGCTGCCCTAGGAGACCGATGCCCATGGGCCTCTCAGCTAGAGGAGCCTGGGTTTGGGTCAGGAGTCAGAACACAGGGGTGCCCTGGGGTCTGGCTTCAGGGGCAGATGACTTGTGCAGTCACCTAGGGCCCCAAGCTCAGGAGGACCTCTGGACTGGTTGAATGCTCTTCTGTCACTGTCTTGGCATCTGAACGAGGGGCCCTGCATTTTCATCTTGCACTGGGTGCACAGTGAACCTGGCCCCAGCCACGTGCTGGGTTAACTGGGTATCCTCAGGGAAGTCACTGTCTCTCTTGGTCTCACATACTCATCGGTACAGGACGGTGAGAACCCCTACCTCCTGGAGTAATCGCGAGGATTCGGTGTGAAGCTTGGGCTCAACAGTCGGCACGGTGCCTGGCCCAGGCGAGTGCAGGTGGCCTCCCGAGGCCGCGTGCCAGTTCTAGGCGTACCCCTGGGGAAACCAGGGCAGCAAACAGACCCTGTCCTTGGCTTCATGGGGCTTTCAATATGGAGCAGGGAGACAGCAAGAGTTCCCACTGTGAGGGGTACCCTGAGAATGCCTAAGGCGGGGGGGGGGCCTGACCTAGTTGGGGGGCGTCACCAAAGGCTTTCTGAGGGAGTACCCAATGAGCAAATATCCGAGATGAAGTGGATGTGAACTTGGCGTCGGGGTGGACAGCCTTGTCGGGCCAGAGGCATCAGCATGACCATGTACTGTGTTCATAGTTATTAATAGCGGATCTCTGGGGAGGCTGAAGTGAGGGGAGAGGGCTTGGAGGGAGGAGGTGGGCCACCGGGGCTGCAGGCAGGAGGCTGCCTTAGGGCCGCATCACAGCTCTGGCTTCCTCCCCTAGACCCAAGGCTTGAGAATAGGAACAGTCCTTGCCCAGAGGCCTCCTGGAGCACTGGGAATGTGGCCTTACCAGTTCGCGGGGCAGGCAGGTTATTGACCCTCCGCAAACCTTAGCTTCCTCTTCAGCAGAATGGGCCTCCTCGGCCCCTCAGGTGGCTGTGGTGAGGTGTAAGTGAGGTGATGGCCCAGAAGCCCAGCACAGTGCCACCTGTGGGAGGTGGATTCCTCCCCACTCCAGGGCAGAAGTGGGGAGCCCCAGTTTGGATCAGGAGCCCCTCTAGCCCAGACTGACTCCCTTGGGGGAGTCCCTTCTTTAACCAGAAGGAAAATAAGGCTGATAATCCCTTTCCTAGAGACGATCCTCTGAGATTAAGGACTAATCAGCTTTGGGGGCCCAGAAGCCGTGGCTTTGCAGACAGCTGAGTGTCCTTCTGTCTGGGTGTCCCCCACCTTGGGGTCCAGCCTGGGTGTTAAATTAAACCCACCAGCTGTATCACAGAGAGGGCTGAGCTCCCCCGGCCAGCGCCCTGAGTCCAGGCCCCGCTCTCTCAATGGTGAGAGTGGCTTTCACTTAGCACGGGCTTCACGGCACCACGTCCTGTCCATGCATTCATCAGGAAAGGCACTGTTGTTTCCATTTTATCGATGAGGATCAGAATGACTCCTTCCCTGCTCAAAGTCACCCAGCTCATGAGTGGCAGACCCCAAACCAGTACCTCAGACTCCCATAGTGACACAGTGTGGGGCCAAGGGCGAGTCCTGTCCTTTTCTGGACCTCAGTGCCGCTACGTGTGCCCCGAGGGGTGGGACCTAACGTTCTTGGAGGCCCCATCAGCCCCACTGCCCTGGGGTCTGCATTTCTGGGAGGACCCGCTCCCCGGAGAAGTTACCCCACCACACTCTGTCCCGCATCCAGGCTGCCTTTCCTTTACTATGTACGAAATGACCCCCTCGCTCAGGCCCTCTCAGCTCCAGGCCTCCTGCCGCCGAGGGCTGACCTCTGGCCCTGCTCCCGGTCCCTTACCCACAAAGAGGAACAGGTGTGGCCAGGACCTATGTTTTTTCCACCATGAGTGTGTGTGGCCTGGGGCTGGTGAGGCGGGATCCTCTCTCCTGTAGGAGAGTCCAGAGTTGTAAAAAGTTTGGTGTCTCCAGGGAAACGACCAAGGTCAGTGTGGCTGGAGGGTGTGTGTGTGTTGGGGGGCTGGGGGGACGGGGAATGGGGTGGGAGGGGAGATCGGAGGAGTGGGTGGGCCCAGATTGTGAAAGGCTTGTGGGGAGCAGTGAAGGGGTTTGAGGCCAAGGAGAGACTTGCTGGGTCTCCATCAAGCATGACAGAAAATGCCAGTGACAGGAGACACAGTGTCAGGCCTACAGAATTGAATAGCTGTTCGTCGTGGTTTCCTTATGTTGATCGTCATGAACATGCCGATCCCTCTTCTTACCAGCTGTGAGAACTTGAGCCCGTCACTAACCCCCAGGGCCTCATTTTCCCCACCAGTCCTGTGGGAAGAAGGATAAGGGGTCTTCCTCTCAGGGGTTTTATCAGGAGCAAAGAGATAATGGGGAGATTTCATCTAATCTTGGTTAATCCTGCAAATTCTTGGCGCACTCAGCCCAGCTGCTTAGCCAGGGCCCTTCCTCCCTGTCAACACGCCTCCCTGCTTCACAGTTTGGGGCAGGGTAGGACTCGGTCACTGGCTCCAGGAGGCCCCAGCCATAATACACTTCCTTGCAGGCAGAACTTTCCCCTCCCCAGATCCCATCCCCGCTCTGTCCTCAACCTTGGCCCTGCAGTGGCAGACCCCTGCCTCCCCCCTCAGACTTTCCCCCAGCCTTGAAGCCCTGGCCAAGGGGCTCCCGGCCTTAAGAGTCTATGGAGATTCCCAATAAGCCCAGTGTGGTGTGGAGGGGAGCATGCAGGACCCGAGGAAGTTGTGTGCCTTCCCTGAGGCTGTGTCCTCATCTGCAAAACGGGAATGGGATGATTAGTCTGCTATTGCTTCTGTAACAAATTACCACAAATTTAGTGGCCTAAAACAGCACATATTTATTCTCCTAACAGTTCTGGAGGTCAGAAGTTCTAAAGTAGGTTGGTAGGGCTGCAATCCTTCTGGAGGCTCGAGGGGAGAATCCATTCCTTTGCCTTACCTAGCTTCTGGAAGCTGCCTGCATGCTTTGGCTCCTGGTTCCATCCTCCATCGTAAAGCCAGCGGCAGAGCATCTTCCAATTTCTCTCTCGATGCTTCCCTCAGCACGACGTTGCCTCTTCTCTCTCTGACCCTCCTGGCTCCCTCTTATAAGGACCTTTGTGATGACACTGGGTCCACCCAGATAATGCAGGGGAATCTCCCCATCTCGAGATCCTTAACTAAATCACATCTGCCAGGTCCCTTTTATCATGTAAGGTACCCTATTCACAGTTCAGGGTTTCGGATGTGGGCATCTTAGGGGGCCATTCTTCAGCCTGCCACACATTTCTTGCAGGGTAGCTGTGAGGATTAAGGAGACAAGAAATGTGAAAGGCTCCAACAGTGCCTGGAGTCCCCAGACATACTTCTTCGACCTCCTCTCTCTGGGCCTCTGTCTCCCCGTTCATAAAAAGAGGCCCATTCCAGCTCCAGCAGTTGGATCCCACCTTCATCTAGAGTGAGTGGTAAGGACAGGCAGACTGTGCCCTTAGCCCAGTCTGGGCTTCATCAGAAGCAGCAGAATGGAGCCCTGCCCCCAGGACGCCCCCAGTGGCTTTTGGAAAAGCCCAAAGCCCCGTCTTCTCCTCCTCCTCCCTCTCTGGGGCAGGCCTCTGCCAATTCCTGGCCTGCTGTGCATTTCCCATCATTCCCAGGGATGGCTGATGGGAAAGGCTGAGCTCACTGCTCCCTGGGGAGGGCGAGGGCGGGAGGAAGGAGAGGGAGAGGCTGGTGGCAGCTGTGGGAGCTGGGGAGAGGAGAGCAGATTTGCAGTGGGAGAGGTCGAGGTTATCGGCGCTCAGGGGGAGTGGGAGAGGGTGGGGCACGGCCTCAAAGCTGGGCCTCACAGAAGCTCAGCTCTTCCTTGGCCTCCTTGGAAGGCTGTTCTGTTCCTCTGCTGGCCGCTCTGCTGAGGGGCCCTGGGATCTCCGGAGGAGGATGCACGTATGTTGGGGCTGGGAGGAGGGCATCACAGACCAGCAGGGGCGGGGAATGAGGGGCCATTCCCTGACAGGAATATGAATACCACCCCCTTCATGAGGAGAGGGCCATCTCGGCCAGTGTCCATCCTTCACTCCTACCCTCTCCCCAGAAATCCGTCCCCATTTGCCCTTGGGCTCATCATGTCTTCACCGGACCTTACTTTTCTTATTTGCATGTGTGGGAGGGGCGGTGGGAGGGCAGGTAATAGCACCATTATGGGATTTGAGAGAATTAAATGAGATCGTGATTTTGAAATGATTTTGAAATGTACACTGGTGCTCTAGAAGGATGCGTAATTCCATGCATACGCACATCGCTTTGACGTTCTCTCTTCACCTTGATAACCTGGCAAACTCTTAATCATTCTCGGATTCCCATCTCACATGTCACCTGTTCTCTAACTTCCAAGCCACTCCCTCCCTGGAGTTACTGTCACCTTCTTGATAACTCTCTCTCACAGTGCCTTTTGCAGGATAGTTTTTGGTTTGTGCATCTGTCTCCCCTACTGCATGTGGGCAATGCATTCACCCCAGACCCCTCTGCTTCTCAGGGTTCCTGTAGTTGTGGTAGAATAGAGGCGGGATGGCGAAGACTGGGGAAGCTGGCCTCCTGGGGTCTGGCCAGGGCAAGGTCCCCACGAGGCAGTCCAGTCCTCAGAATGGAGCAGGTCCCCACAACCAGCTCCATCAGATTTACAAGCATCTAGGTTGGGCAGCTGGAGCTGGTTCTGAAGTTGTCACTCCAGACAGATTGGCAGCTAACGAAGGGGCCCACACTGTCCCTCCTGGCAGGCTTCTCACACTTCCCTGGACAAAGAAAGGGAACGGGCTAGGGAGCAGGTGGAGGGTTTGGGGTCGGTATGGAGGTGTTGATTACCAAGCCCCAGGGTGTGGTTCGGGGAGAGGTTTGGAGATGCCCCGACGGCTCCTTCCTGCTCACTGCCTCACTGAGGACGGCTGCTCTTGGCTGGCCTTGCCGTGCCCACCTCATCCTTGGGCCTCTGTGTTCTTGGAAGTAATGGAAATGCATTTCTTAAAAATGCTTGATAATTCAGCCTTGTTTTCATAACAGGCCTTTGTCTCTGGCCTCCTAGGAACTCCTCATACTCATGATCTCCTCTCAGCTGCCTAGGCCCATCAAGATAACGTGACCCCCATTGAGAGCTGGTGAGCCAGTTGAGGCCAAGATGGGCAGGAACCTGCTCAAGGCCACCCAGCAAGTTTGTTTATTGTGGTGGTGGTGGTGGTTAGTATTCTCACCGCTTACAGAGCTCTAACTGGGTGCCAGGGCCTCATTTAACACTGCAGACAGCTGAAGTACAGGCTGAGGAAGCCACGGGTCCACCTCACCCTAAGCCCTTAACTCCTTTGTGATGCACCTTCTCTGTGCCAAGCACAGCCCCCGCCCCGGAGCAGCTCCCACCCTGGGCGGGGCAGACATCCATGGGTCATGCCCACCACCATGCCCACCAAGGTGTATGAGATAGGCGCCCTCGAGGGAATAAAGGAATAATGCCTTCTCTTCCTTAAGTTGGCCTCAAGATTAAACATGATAAATATTCAAAGTACCTAGCACATAACAAATAAATGATAAATCTTAAAATGATTGCTATTGTGGGTTTTTCTTGTTTTCTAAATTTTAATAAAACTGCTCAGTTAAAAGTTTCAAAAGAAGGAGAACTGTAGGCGTGCCTGGGTGGCTCAGTCCATGAAGCATCAGACTCTTGATTTCAGTTCAGGTCACGATCTCTTGATTGTGAGATCAATCCATGCGTCGTGCTCTGCACTCAGTGTGGAGTCAGCTTGAAATTGTCTCTCTCCCTCTCCTGACCCTCCCCCGGCGCATGGGCTCTCTCTCTCTTTCTCAAAATAAATAAATAAAATCTTAAAAAAAAACAACAACTGTATTTTGAGGTGACTGAGAAGCTTGTGTTTTACATTTGTAATATTATTCTTTGAGAGAACCTCTTACATCCTGACAATACCACAATATGTCCAATAATGAATGTATTTGGTTTGGAACACAGGATAAATTATATCTTTTAAAAGTATATAAGTCTTTTAAAATTCAGAGGCATTGTAATTATATTTTTACTTCTTAATTTATGAAGCAGATGGTTTGAGCTGCTTCCGTTTCTTCTTTTCTGCTCTGTGACTTTGGGCAAGTTACTTAACCTATCTGTGTCTAAGTTTCATCCTGTGTAGAGCGGGAATAATAAGAGTATCTACCTTACAGGGTTCTTGTGAGGATTAAATGAGTTAACATAGTGTTTAGAATAGTGCCGGGCTTGTATTAAATGTGATAAATATAATTTATAATAATAATAATAAAATAATAATAATAATTCTTAATAAGAAAATATACCCAAGTTAAGTTACCAGATTAAGGTGGCTTTTCAGCGAACACGTATTCAGCTGACATTTACTGGGTGCTGGCCCTGGGCTTGTTTGGGCCTTGGTCTCGGGGCTCCACTGTTCCCTCCCTCTGCCTGGTGGCCTGGGCCCCCAGCTCCATTTCCACATCTTGCTCCTAGCCCCCAGGGCCCTGGGTGAGGCTAAGCTCATAAGAAGTGTCGGCAAAGCACTTTGTGGATCGATGCTAACTAATAGCAGCTCCCTGGAGCTGGTACACGTAGGGAAGAGGATCGTGAAGGCGGCTTGGACGAGGCTCAGGGACGGCACGTGGCCCTCGGGGAGGCCAGTGATGTCCTCATGGCAGGACCTGTCCTTCTTCTCCTGTGCCTCCTGCCACTTTAGCCAGCAGTGGGTGCTGATTTGGGTAGTGGGACGGGTGTTAGTGGCCACAGGGGGAAGAGGATCGCCCGGCTGATAGCAGAGCCACGAGCAGAGACCCATCGAGCCCATGCATCTGGTCACATCCAGACCAGGTCTGGGTGCACAGCCTGTCCTGGGCATCTTCTTGTCAGGGTCTCCCAGTCATCCCTTTCGAAATGTCTTGAGAAGTCAACATTCCTGGGCTGGGACAGACGGCTGCTGGCCTCTGTCCAGACATGTGGCTATCTTAAGTACAGCAAGGCAGCTTTGGGTCAGTTGAGGGCACGAATGGGAGGTTGGCGTGGGACCCTGTGCAAGGGATGATTGGGCAAAACGCCCCCTGTTTCTGCCCCAGAGGGAAGCCCTTCTCTGTGTCTTAGACTGAGCTGAAGTCTGTTGTGAGGACTGTTGTGGGGGAAGCAGGTGGGGGGGGGTGTGCCCTCTGGGAGCTCCTAGTCTAATGGAGGAGGCATGGCCCCATCTTCCAGGAGAGAGACTCCTGTCTGATGGGGGGGGGGAATGTGGCTCCTGTTTCCTGGGGCTCCCTATTTAGTGGAGGGGACATAGCTCTCTTGTCCACTGGCAGCTCCTTGTTTAAGGAAGGAGGCATGATTTTTGTCCTGCAGGAACCTCCTATGATCGAAAGTCATAGCCACTTCCCTCAGGGAAATCTTTATCTGAAAGACGAGATCTGACCTTTGCCCTCAGGAAGGTCCCTTGTCTAATGGGGGAGGCTCATCTTGTCACTCAGGAAGGCCCATTTGATGGCCTCTGCCCTTGTCTCCCTCCTCCCTGCTTCCCACCGCCCCCCCCACCTGATTTATGGGGGGCACAGATCTACAGGAAGTAGCCATACAAGGCTGGGCAGAGTGGGGAGGTTGGCTGCTGTGGGGCAGGGAGGAAGGGAAGAGGGACTACAGAGGGACTCTGAAGTGAGGGTGACATGGAAGGCTTCCCAGTAGAGTGCCTTTATGGGACAGTCTATGGACAAGAGGTGCCTGGCTGTGATGAGTATCCCCTGGGGATAATGGGTGGAGGCTCCCCCAAGGCTGGGAAGGAACACTCGAGAGGTCACTCCAGGGAGCCCCTGTTCATGCAGGCCCGACTGCTGGGGTGGTAAGGGCCCCGGGGAGACCCTCACCTTCTGTCTGTGCACAGGCTGAGTGCGGCCAGCCCAGAGACATCCGCCCTCCAAGGCCTGAGAAGCCCAGAGGAGGAGAGGAAACAGGACGCGTATCAGGAACGCCTTTTCCTTTTCTTTGTAACTAACCCCCTCACTCGGGGCTGGGGAGAGCTGATCCTGAAGGCCTGCCCTGGCCTGGCTTCTGCTGCCTCCAGCCCCCAGCTCTGGGTCCTACACACCCTTACCCGCCCCCTTAGCTGCTGCTTCTGGGCCGGTCCCTTCACTTCACCAAAACTCAGGACTCTCATCTGTAAAATGGGGTAAGACTTCCTCTCTGCTTCACGTGGAAGTTTGTGTTTTTTTTCCTCTCTTTGTAGGATTTACGTAATTTATTCCTTTATTTGTGAGATGGACATTGAGACACCTCGGGACCTTTGGGGTGGGCAGGGGCACAGAACGTAGGCAAGGAACAGGTGTGGACAGATAGGAAGTCAGTGTGGGACTTGTCTGGGGAGTCGGGGCACATCTGAGTGGAGATGCCACAAAGCTGGTGGGTGTGGGGTCAGAGAGGATCTAGCTGGAGATAGAGCGTGGACTTACCAGCCCCTAGTGGCAGCCAAGTGGCTGGGTGGGTGGAGTCACCCGGGGAGCAGCAGTCATGCGCTGTGGGGAGGGGTGGAGGGCCAGACCCTGGAGGCCACAGCCTGCTGGGCTCAGCGTACAGAGAGCTGGACACAGAGCAGGGATGGGAACCACGCAGCCAGGGCTCCAGCGACCAAGGGGCTGGTGGGGAGGTGGTGTGTGGGGAGGGATGGGCCACAGAGGATGAAGAGGGTGTAAAGAGGAAGGTACGGAAACATCAGAGAAGGCTTTCTTCCACTGTTCTCGTGATCTCAGTCAGTCTCTGCCGGCCAGAAGGCTCCTTCCACGTGTATTTGTGTGGTGTGGGTACGGCCTCTGTGTGGCGGTGCTGTAGTGAGATGTGCGTTGGAGGTGTGCGTGTGCTGACATTGTGTGAGTGGTGTGTGTGTGTATGAGGTGTGTAGACTTGTGCACGTTCAGATCCTTGTTCCACACTGCAGATAGCAGGCTGGAGCGGAGCCGCCTGCCTGGGCTGGAAACTGACAAGCATCTACCAGGCTTGTGAATCCCCTTCTTTACTTAGGGTTACAGCCAGGGGTGTACTGAGGACAGCTGGCTGTCCAGAGAACAACAGAGGGGGTGTCAGTCTCTGTGGTGTAAGTTCTCCCACCAAGGAGCTCACACTACTAAAGTGATGTCATTGAGTGTGGGCTTGGGGAGAGATGCACAGTAGGACACCATCCAACAACATTCCAACCGTCCAGATCTGGGGGACATAAAGAGCCTCAAGAGCATCACAGGGAAATTTAGTGAAACAATAGTAATGGTAAGTTTGGAGTATGTATTCCCTTTGTTTTTAATGTAATTTATTTAACTGTAAGTTTAGAACAGGATTTCTCACCATCAGTACTATTAACATTCGGGCTGCAGAGTCTTGGTTGGCGGTGGGAAGGGGGCTGACCTGTGCCTTGTGCCCGCGACATCCCTGACCTCCACCCACCGGATGCCACTAGCACCCCTCCTCCAAAATGTCTCCAGACATTGCCAAATGTCCCCTGGGGGGGGGGCGCATTCACCCCACAGTGGCGAGCCTTGGCAATGGCCGTGTTTAACCTCTAGCTCACAGAATTTCTACAGTAGGCAGTAGGCTCTTAGGAGCCTATACGAGCCTCCTCCCGCACGTCACGGGCACCGCGTCTGGCTAAATCTGAGACATGGGTTTTTTCCCCTAGAATTCATTCTTAGAGAAGAGCTGCCACCTGAGGCCATAGCTTTCGGTCTGGACAGAGCCCCCGACCACAGAGGGCTCTCAGCCTCTGACCCGCCCGTGGGATGGTTGGCACAGAGTGGGAGATGCGCTGCCGCAGCCCTCTGCCCTGCTGCTTTATGACCCATGAGAGAGGGAAATAGTACGGCTTCTGAATTCATATCTCATTTTAATATGGCATTTTATAATCCTAAAAGTCCGTATGTGCGAACTGGCAAAACAAAACAAAACAACCAAACCCAAACAAATGAAACTTTAAATACAGTCTTCCTCTGGGAAAATCTGCCTGCCGGGTGTCTGGGGCTGCCCTGTGTGTCCCGGGCTCCCGCTGAGGCCCACGCGCCGCGTCTCATCCTGCTGGCCGGGCTGCCCACCTCTGATTTGCCACTTGGCCCAGGTCCTGTTTTTCCCCAGCTTCATGCTCAGGGTCTGGCTCTCCTTGATTCATTTATTCATTCGTACAAAATACTTATTTAGCACCAACCATGGACCGAGGAAAGTGAATGACTGAAGGAAGAGGCTCCTGCTCTCTGTAGTTTTCAGCGTTCCGTGGCTGTCCCCAAGGAGAGGAGAGGTGCATGCTTGCGTGGGTGCCAAGGGGGCATGGGTGCTGGGTGGGGGAGGGGGAGGGACAGGTGCTAACGTGTGTGGGTGGCTGTTTTGTGCCTGGAACCGAGCTGGACGTTATACACCCTCTCATTCCACCCTCCCACTGTGCTTTTGAGGGAGGATTTCTTTATCTGTGGAGCATCTGTCTCCCTGCTCCAGAGTGTAGGTGCCCTGAGGACACGGCGCAGGGGCCTGTTTCTCCTGGACGTAAGAACTGTCCCAGTCCCAGAGATTGGAAAATAAAAGGAAGAAAATGAAGGAAGGAAGGAAGGAGGGAAGGAAGGAAGGAAGGAAGGAAGGAAGGAAGGAAGGAAGGAAGGATGGAAGGAAGGAAGGAAGATGGATGGAAAGAGGAGAGAAGGGCAAGAGGAGAGAGGAGCAAGCACAGTCCCTCTGAAGATGAGAGCAGTCAGGGAAAGCTTCTCGGATGAGGTGACGTTGGGAAGAAAGGATTGCAGTTGGGAGAACTGATGGAAAGGCTAGTACAGAAAAAAGAAATAGGGCATGTCCCCAGAGATTTCTGAAATGTGAGGGTCTAAACTGGGAAGAGAACATTATAAACTATTGTTTTCCATCTGAGACTGAGAGGAAGACAGACAACTAAAAAAACTTCCCTGTCTCCAGCGAGGGTAACGTAACTATCTCTTCCCACCCCAAGGCCTTCTCAGTTGAGGGACATTTAGGCAAGAGCTCTCCCCTGGGCACTGGAGGGGAGGGGAATGATGATAACATAATCATCGTATTACCAATGATGTTGGCTTCCTTTCATCAGTTCCCTACTGTGGACCAAGTCTTTACATGTGCCTTCAACCTGTGAGGTAGATACCACCCCCATATTCCAGATGAGGGCAAGTATGCCACAGAGAGGTGCTAAGCTCACCCCAGGACACATAGGATTCAGGCAGGGTCTACTTGCTTGTAGGGTCCACACTGTTTCCACCGCTAGCAGCCTTCCCTTCCTGCCTCTCACCCCGAGAGAAGCCTGGAGAGTATTCAGGTGTGGTCTGTGGGCTCTTTGGGATCCAGCTGCCAGCCTGCTTGTTGAAATTTTTATTAGCCTTTGACTTTCGGATCTCCAGTTTCTTAGGTTACCAGCAAATGGGCCGTGCTTTTTTAAGAAACTCTCCCCTCTCTTCAGGGCCACCTGGTGGCTCCCCTCCTTCCTGACTCTGCACCCTATAGACATCTCCACAAGTATGGATCATGGCCAGAAAAGTGAACATGGGAATGCAGGCAAGAGGGGAAGGAATTGCTGTCTGCCCAGAAGCCAATGGAAGTCCAGAGGCTGGGAGCTTGCCTTGGTCAGAGCCCCTATCCACCACCCCTCGTCCCGCCGCCCTGCCAGATACGCCACCCTCTGGGCACAGGAGTCTTGCCCGGTTTCAAGCTGCGATATGACAAGAGCACCAGGATGCCCTCCTCCCTGTCTGGGACTCTGTGCACGTCGGCGAGTCTCTCTCAGCCTATTCCCTGGCCCCAGCACGAGACTCTTCCCTCCCTTGGGTTGTGATTTCTCCACCTGGGGAATGAAGCAGGCTGCAGTGTGCTCCCTCAGGCTCCCCAAATCTGTGAAATGAGGGTGACATTTCCTGTCTTCCTGCCCCCTTCCCCCTCCTGGGCTGTCCTGGGCAGCAGGTGCACTAATGGTGGGTAAACAGGTAGGCAATGTTCTGACACAGGGTGGGCTGTTCAATTTTGCCAGAGCAGACGAGCTTGTACACAAATAACTCTGCTACCAGGGAGCGTGTGATAAGGGCCCTAGAAACCTCTTTGCTGCCATAGCCACCTGCTCTTCATGCCTCCCTGCTCCCTGATGGCTGCTCTCACACCCAGAAAGTGGGTCAGAATGTAGGGCAGAAGGAATGCCCCCTTGTGTGGTCCCCACCCTACCCAACTGAGTCAAGATTGCCAGCAGGGCAGAGATAGAGGAAATTTATGGGGTTAGGGGCACCTCTGTGTCCAAAATACAGTCCTGGCCAGTCATTCTCCCTCCCCCAAATGCTCACAGCTCCCTATTGCCTTCTGGTTATGGTCCAAGTTCCTTAGCTGGGCATTCAAGGCCCTTCACACCTAGTCCAGGGCCTGCGCGTGGACGTGCTCCATGACTCTCTGGGCAGTGAGTGGACCCTTCTCTGGCCTGTCCTCCTCCCAGGCACGCAGGACACACTTCAGCACATCAGGCTGCCTGCCACCCCGTGGACTCAGTCGCCCTCTCCAGACCTTGGCCTGCAGAGCTGCCACCCCTTCATCTCTGACCGCTCCGTAAGGCCTTCCTCACTGCTCCCTCCTCCCTTGAAGCCTTTCCTGACTCGCCAGACGGAACCACACAATCCCGCTTAGAAAGTGTTGTTGTGAATGGTTAAAAGTGTGTGATCTCTGGAGCCAGACTGCCTGGGCTCCAGCATCTAGCTATGCCCCTTACTAGCTGTGTGACCTTGGGAAAACGAGACTCTCTGTCTGTGCCTCAGTTTCCTCATCTCTGGAACGGGGATGGAGTAGTACCTCCTAATAAGGTCATTGGAGGAACACATGAGTTAATATTTATGACGCACTTAGAGCAGTAAACTGGCACCTGGTTTCTCTCCCGGGTGAGTTTTCTGATATTGACTGAAGATTGAGTAATATTTGAAGGTCTTCCCACATTCACTGTATTCATAGCATTTTTCTCCACCATGAATTTTCTGATGCTCATAGAGGAATGAATTGTAACCAGCACTCTCCCAATTCACTGCTAGTCAATCCACATTCATGGATAGTCCAGGATGAGGTTCCTGATATTGAGTAAGATGTGTTTTGTCTAAATGATTCCCCATAAGTGGCCCATTCATGGGGTTTCTCTCCTGTATAAATTTTCTGATACTGACTTCATGACTTTGGATAAGTTATTTATTGGAGTCTTAGGTTTCTCCTCTGAAAAAAAAAAAAAAAAGGAATATTTAGATGGAATAACATAATATCTTTTTTAAAAAGATTTTATTTATTTATTTGACACAGAGAGAGAGAGCACAAGCGGGGGAGCGGCAGGCAGAGAGAGGGAGAAGCAGGTTCCCTGCTGAGCAGGGAGCCTGATGGGGGGCTCGATCCCAGGACCCTGGGATCATGACCTGAGCCAAGGGCAGATGCTTAACCAACTGAGCCACCCAGGCACCCCAGAATAACACAATATCTTAATGTGTGTCAAGTGCTTAGCACAGCACCTGACTCCTAGGGAGCGCTTAATGCACGGTGGCCATTGTACATGGTGGGTTCCTCTAACTTGGCTATACCATGGTCGTTTGTCAGCAGGGACCATGAATTGCTCGCCTTAGTGCTCCCAGAGCCTGGCAGTGGCAGGGCCTGTGTGAAGGTGGGTAGGTGAGTGATAAGGGAGAGAGCTTTATCAAAGCTGAGTAGAGGCCTATTTGGGATACATCAGTTGTACTCCTGACTTAGCCTGATGGTGGCTGGGACCCTGCCCCTATGAAGCATTTTCGAGGCTTGATTTTCATTGATCCTGACAGCCAAAGAGAAGGATAGATAGAAGAAGAAATGTCTGGAGTCTGCTAACCCAGAGAAAAGGATCATCGCCAACCCACCATCTTTTTAAACTTCATCCATCCTCACTCTTGACAATTCTCTCTTAGAGTATTCATTCATTCAACAACATTCAACCTGTAGTTATTTACTGAGCCCCTACTGTGCCCCAGGAACCATGCTATGCCCCAGGGATCGGTAACACAGATAAGATCTGTGCTCTCACTTATGTAAGTGAAGCAGAAAGTAAGTAAACAAACCACTGCGAAGTGTGGGAAATGCTGTGACTCCCCACTGGGTGTGGGACTTGGAGGAGTCAGGGAGGGCTTCCTGGAGAAAGAAATAGCTGAGCAGAAGATAGCACAGCAGTTCTTATAGCTGACACAGCAGGCCCAGGAGGGATCTGAGCAATCACAGAGATACAGACTCTGCATTGTAAAATCGCGGAATCAGAGACTCTAACATCAAAGGATTCAGAGTAATAGGATCCATATTTCTCTACTAATAATATTTTTTTCCAGACTCTTCTTTCACCAAGACCCAAGACATATCTTATCAGGGAAGCCCTGGCATCTTTATAAAGTAATTTATGCCTATTGTACAACATAGAAAAATAAGATCTATAAAGAAGTGGGTTGGTGGGTGGAGGGAGTCTCCTTCAACCCCGGTTAATATTTCAGCCATGTTTCTTTTCCTTTCATTTATTTTTTGGGCGTGTGTTTTTAGTATTATTTTTTAAAATTGACATAATTTATATACCATAATAGAATTTTAATATAAAATATAGTGGTTTTTAATATATTCACATATATATATTTAATATACATATATATTTAATATATAACCATCACCACTAATTCCAGGACATTTTCATCTCCCCAAAGAGAAACCCCATACCCATTAGCAGTCACTCTTCATTTCCCCCTCACCCCAGCCCCTGGCAGCCATTAACCTGTGCTCTGTCTCTCTGTGCTTGCCTATTCCGGACATTTCATGTAAGTGGGATCAAACAGTAGGTGGTCTTTTCTGTCTGGCTTCTTCCATATAACATGTTTTCAAGGGTCATCCATGTGGTAGCAGGAATCAGTACGCCATCTCTTTTTTATAGCTAAATAATATTTCTTTGTATGTAGATACCACATTTAAACAATACATTTGTCAGCTGATGGACATTTGGTTTTTTTTTTTTCACCCTTTATGACTATTTTGAATAATGTGTGCTATGGACATTTATGTACACGTTTTTGTGTGAGCATCTGTTTTCAGTTCTTTCAGGTGTATACCTAAGGATAGAATTGCTGGGTCATATGGTAACCCTATGTTTCACTTTCAGAGGAACTGCCAAACTGTTTTTCAAAGTGATCCCACCTTGTTAACATTCCCACCAACAATGTATGAGGAGGGTTCCAATATCTACACATCCTTGACAACACTTATTATCTTTTTTTGATTGTAGGGTATCCTAGTGGGTGTGAAGTATCTCATTGTGGCTTTGATTTGCATTTCTCCAATGACTAATGATGTTGAACATCTTTTCATGTGCTTATTGGCCGCTTGTATGTCTTCTTGGAGAAATGTCTATTTGAATCCATTGCTCATTTTTAATTGGGTTATTTGCCTGTTTATTATTGAATTGTAATAGGGTTTTTATATATCTTGGATACTAAACCCTTATCAGATAAGTGATTTGAGAATATTTTCTCTATTCTGTGGGTTGTCGTTCCACTTTCTTGATAGTGACCTTTGAAGCTAGAAGTTTTAATTTTGATAAAAAGCAAATTTATCTCTTTTTTTAAGTTGCCCATGCTTTTGGTGTCCTATCTAAGGTTACATTGCCTGATCCAAGGCCATGTTGATTTACACATAGGTTTTCTTCTAAGAGTTGTATAGTTATAACTCTTACATATAGTTATAACTCTTACATCCTTGATCCATTTTGAGTTAATTTTTGTATATGGTGTGAGGTAGGGAGTCTAACTTTATTTTTTTGCATGTGGATATCCGGTTGTCTCAGCATCATTTGTTGAGAAAACTGTTTTGTGTTGTTGTTTTTTTCCCCCTCAATGACTTGTCTTGGTTCCTCTGTAAAAAATCAATTGACCATAAATATATGGGTTTATTTCTGGACTTTCAGTTCTGTTCCATTGATCTATGCGTCTGTCTTTATGTCAGCATCACACAGTCTTAATTACTGTAGCTTTGTGGTAAGTTTTGAATTTGGGGGTGTAAATCCTCCAACTTTATATTTTTTCAAGGTTGTTTTGGCTCTTCTGGGCCTTTGCATTTTCATATGAATTTTAGGGCCAGCCTATTCACTTACTTTCTTTCTTTCTTTCTTTCTTTCTTTCTTTCTTTCTTTCTTTCTT
>NW_022589739.1:14986713-15122448 GCF_004348235.1 Phoca vitulina | reverse complement strand
CTTTCTTTCTTTCTTTCTTTCTTTCTTTCTTTCTTTCTTTCTTTCTTTCTTTCTTTCTTTCTTTCTTCTTTCTTTCTTTCTTTTCCTTTTTTTAAGATTTTATTTATTTGAGAGAGAGAGAGCACAGGCAGGGGGAGGGGCAGAGAGAGGGAGAGGGAAAAGCAGACTCCCCACTCAGCAGGGAGCCCACCTGCCCACGTGGGGCTTGATCCCAGGATCCCAAGACCATGACCCGAGCCCAAGGTGGATGCTTAACCGACTGAGCCACCCAGGTGCCCCCAGCCTGTTCATTTCTAAAAAAAAAAAAAAAAAAAAAAAAGCCAGCTGGGATTTTGGTAGGGATTGCACTAAATCTATAGATCAATTTGGGAAGTATTGCCATGTTAATATTAAGTCTTCTCATTTTTTCTTTTGGTACTTATTGAGTATAAAGTTGAGCTCATGCCAAATACATTGTTTTGAATCCTGATGTCTTCTGCTCAATATTCTATCACAGGCATTTCCTTGTGTTATAAAAATGCAAGAGTAATTTCAGTGCTATGTAATATTCCATTGTTTGGCTATACCACACAGAATCATAAACTTTTGGTTTTTGGCTAATCTGTCATGAGTCCCTCATGGTGCAGGTACAAATGGACACTGGGAGGCTAGGTGGCTCACAGAAGGGCAGCAGATTATTAAAGGCATCCCCTGCTGCAGGTGGGGAATGGGACTCATTGGAAAAGACAATGTTCTGGTTACTGGAGAGCTGACCTGCCTGCCCACCTGGGAGCACCACCCTGATGGAATCAAATCAGGAAACACAATTCAATTGACTGCACAGACATTGATAGAACATGTCATTTTAGGCATGTTTCTCTAGAACAGTGGATTAAAAAAATTTAAAAATTTGCAACATGAAATTCACTTAACCTTGTAACTCAGTTATCCTAAAATGAAGGTTTCACTAAATAATACTTTTTGTATCAGCCAGGAGAAGCTGGTTTGCTGCAGTAACAAGCAACCCCCAAATCTTAGTGGTGTAAGAGCTTTCTTTTTCTGTCATGCTACACATCTATCATGTAATAGGAGAGCCCTGGCACTTAGTTTACGGAAGTCTTCTCCCTCCAGATGGTTTCTGGTTTCAGTGGCAGAGGAAGGAGCGTGGGGTAGATAGAAGAATGGCACCCCGAAGATGTGTACATACTAACGCTTGGAACCTTTGAGCATGTTATATTACATGGCAAAGGGGAATTACAGTTGCAGATGGAATTAAGGTTGCTAATCAGCTGACCTTAAGTTAGGGGGCCGAATGTATTCATAAAGGTCTGTAAAAATAGAAGAGGGGGGCAGAAGAGGTCAGAATGATGCAGTGTAATAAGAATTTAACCTGCTGTGGTTGGCCTTGAAGATGGAGGAGGGGGCCATGAGACAAATGTGGGTGGCCTCTAGAAGCTGGGAAGGGTGAGGAAACAGATTCACCCTGAAGCCTCCGGAAAAGAATGTAGCCCAGCCAACATCTTGATTTTGACCCACTGGGGGTACATTTTGAACTTCTGACCTACAAAACCATAAGATAAATTTCTGTTGTTTTAAGCCACTTAGTTGTGGTCATTTGTTACAGGCTCTGTAGGACGCGAAAACGTGCACTAGCCCTTATATGCTTCTGCCCGGAAGTGACATGTGACACTTCTATCTCATTGGCCATATCTCACATGCCACGTGGGCATGCCTAACTCCATAGGACTGGAGAAATTTGCTCAGCCTTAGAGGGAAATGGAATATTAGTGAATATAGTAATATCTGCTATACCCCTGCTATCTGTAAGTCACGCTGATGTCTTCAAGTCCATTAAAACAAAACAAGGAAGTGCCGGTGGCAACCGTTTTAAGTCGATTTCATGATCGACTAATGGGCTGCGACCCCCGATTAGTAAAACACTGCTCTGTAGACCCTCCTCCACCCAAGCCTCATGGAACACATGACACACCCTCGACTTAGCTGATTGGTCCAGGCTGGGGGCACCTGACCAAAGCTGATCAATCAAATTCCTCTCCTGGGAATTTGGAATTGGGCCATTCAGCCAGTTAACAGTGCGAAGCTGAGTGAGAGGCAGAGTAGAAACAGGGTCGGGGTGAGAGCCACATGCAAGCGAAAATGACGGAGGGGCAGAAAAGCCCTGAGTAAGCAGAGAGAGTCGGTCCCCAGAGACAATGGAGCGGCCACATGGAGAGCAGCACAGCCCTGAGAACATGCAGCCCCAGGGGGAGAGGTGGAGAGAGAGCAACTGCCTGAGAGGCTGATGGCTTTCCCGGTCCTGGCTCCAGCACTCCTGCGTCCTGCCTGCACGTCCTTCCCGTGAGAGTTTGGTCTCCTTATTGTCCCTCCTCCTTTTCTTGAGCCACCCTCGCTGGGTTTCTGTTCCTTGTCTCCAGTGAGCTTTAGTCAGCTAGAACACCCCCAGTGTGTCTCTTACTGGGCTCAGCTTTGACTCTGAGAATCAGGCTGGTGGGGCACAGATGGGTCGTGGTGGGGGGGGGGGGGGGGGTTTGTCCTGACAGTGATGGGGGCAGGAAGCCAGTGGGGTTGTTTCAGGGAGGGCTTGGCTGTGCAACAGAGCGGATAGGACCTGGGCTCTGGAGACACACAGCCAGAGTTCACCTCCCAGAGCCTCAGTTTCCTCATCTCTGAAATGGGATTGTTGAAGGATCAGCAGTGTTCTGGGAAAAATACTGAGAGGCAGGACTGGGGCAGAACATGTGCTCGGGGCATGGGAAGCCGCTGTTGTTGTTTGAGGAAGCCATCAGAGTCCCGGCTTCCTGAGGAGGTGGCCCCAGGGGCTGATTGAGTTAGCACAGGACATTCCCCACCACTGGCCATGTTTCCTGCCCTTGTTGCCCTCACTCTCCTCGCCTCTTACTCGCTTTTTCATCCTTTTGCCCTCCCCTCCCCTCTCCAGACTCATTTCCCCTCCTTTCTGCTTTTCCCCTGAAGCTGATTAAAAAAAAAAAACACCTGCTTTAGGAAAGCAGCAGAGTTGGATATAAAGTACCCAGCCTCTGGAGGCAGACAGAATTGGGTCTGAATCCTGACTTAGCCTCTTGGCTTGCTCTGTGTCCCTGGACAAATTGCTATATCTCTCTGACCTTCAAGTTCATTTTATGTAAAATGGGAGTTATAATGCCCATTTCACAGTGTGTTATGAGAAAGAACTAATCAGGCAGTCAACAAATGCTAGTTCTGTCTGTCTTACTGCCCTTCCTCCGTCCCTCCCTCCCTTTTTGACTGTCACTGCCCCCAGCCTGGCCCCCAGCCCCCTCCTGTGGTGCGGATGCCCCTCCCTCCTCTCCAGGATCACCCGAGTGGCTTTCCCTGACTCACTTATAACTCAGGCATTTCTGGTCTTTCCTTTCTCTCAGGCCCCGGGCTCCTGAGCGGTGGACTGAGGTTTCTGGAAGCAGTTGGGGGTCCCTGTGACTTCTCTGGTCTCCTGGTCTCCTGCGCAGGTCCAGCCCTAGCTTGGGAGCTGCTGGTTCAAACTGTGTGATCTGTATTTTTTCTCACTTTAGCGATTATTACACCCCAGCTGACTATGGCATTTTCACACTCCAAATACTGATAAATATTTATGAGGAGGAGAAAAGCCCAGAACTAGGGGAGGTGGGGGAGAGAAGTGCCAGGGCCTTCTTTGCAAGCCAAGCTCAGCCCTCTCAGTGGTCCCTTGGGCCCCAGAAGTTAGGGTAGGGGTGGGGTGGGGGCTGAGGAGAGAGTGCAGAGCCACCCCCATGCCCCTTCTGGGAGCAGCGACAGTCCCTGTGGCTCTGTGGGCTTCACCCCACTTGCCCTGGTGGCCTGCTGCACCTCCTGCTCCTGGGGGCCTGCTCCATGCTCTGGGTTTTTGGTTGGTTGGTTTGTTTCATCTCTCATTCCATCTGTTATGCTCACACCTGCAGGGCAGCGTCCCTCTCCCCTCCTCTCCCTCCCTCCCTCCTTCCTCCAGTACCTTCTCTAGGCTCTGCCTCTTTCCTTTTTCTTCTCTCCTCCCAGCATTACTCTAAGCAATTCTGGGGCTAGATGATGGGGCTAGGTGAGGGGGTCTCAGGCTCCCAGACCCAGCTCTAAAAGGCCCAGCGAGCACTTAGCAGGAGTTGGGGGCCGCGTGTCTGCCTGACTCGGTGTCCAGTGCTCTGCTGTGTGGCCATGGGCACGTCCCCTGTCTTTCTTGGGCCTCAGTCTCTCAGTTGATTCCTTCACTAATTCATTCATGCACCCACTCAACTAATATTTGTCGAGCGCTTGCTACCTGCCACGCATTAACACAGATTTATTAAACGCCTACTAGGAACGCCATTCTAGGGACTCAGGACACATTAGTGGAGAAGAAAGACCAGGCTCTCTGGCTCGTGGGGCTGCCATGTTAGCAGAGCAGACAGGCATAAATTAGCAAGTCGCTTGTGTAGTAGGTTAGCAAGTGGTGAGTGCTGTGGGAAAGTAAATAGAGCCAGAGGAGGAGAGGGAGTGTGGGGTGAGGCCACAGTGAAGCCCCATCACGGAAGGCATGGGGCTGGGCCAGCAGATCTGTGGTGGGGAGCATCTGGGGGCAAGTACTGTTCCATCGAAGGCCCTGGGGCAGGACCCACCCTGGTGTGTTGGAAGAACAGCTGTGACTGGAGGGGTGAGGGAGAGCGGGCGGTGATGCCCAGGAGTAAAGGGGAGGCAGGGCCGACCACACACACAGGGCTTTTTTTCTGCGTGAGCTGCGAGGACTTTGAGCAAATGAGCGGCAGAGGCTGACACATCTTTAGAGACTCCCTCAGCCTGCTGTGTGAAGGGGAGGCTGAGGGGGCCATGGCAGATCCCACAAGAGCTATAATGGCAAGAATGGAGGCTTGGGTGGGGTAGCGCCGGAGATGGTAAGATCTGATGATGCCAGACACTATTCTGGCTGTCAAGGCTTGGGCGGTGCCTGAAAATCACTCCAGGCGCTTCTCCTCTGTCCTGCCTAGGGACGGCCTGCGGGGGCCTTGCCCCTGGCGGGATGTGCTAATCCTGGCTTCCTCTTTCTGTCCACAGGGTGTTCAAGAAGGCAAGCCCGAATGGAAAGGTGAGTCTGTAATAACCAGCTCGTCCCTGGCCCCAAACTCTTGTCCTCTCTTGGGCATTTCTATTGCCCATGCAGCACTCCCCGCACACCCCCATCTGTCCTTAGGAGCTGTCCACCACAGGGGGAGGGACTGCTCAGGAAACTTTCTGTCTGAGGGGGGGCGGTACAACTCCCCGGGACTTTAGGGAGCCACTGCTCCAGGTTGAGACCCAGCCTTTCTTAGAGAGACTTCAGTGCGAGTGTGATAATTAGACTAAGTGCCAAGGGCCTCGGGGGCACTGAGTCCCCTGGCGTGAGAGGCCCTTAGAGCCTCTCTGCTGAACCCTGGCATCACCTAGTTATGTGGAGCAGCTCCCAGGGCCTGTCCTGCTTTCTCTCTTTCCACAGGCCCCAGGCTCCATCCTGCTTTCCTTTCAGTTCAACAAATAGATATTACTGACATCATTCCTTCTCGGGTCCAGGCCAAAGTGGGGGGGACAGGGCATACCGAGACAAATGAGGCATAGCCCATGCCACTCACAGCCAGATGGGGGAGGCAGACACAGAAACCCATCACTTCAACGTGAAGCGGCAGGGGTGAGATCAAGGGATGCCCAGGGGCTGAAGGACCCAGCCTGGGCAGTCGGAACGGCTTCTCTCTAAAAGGGATGAGTATCCAGGCAAGGCAGGGTGAAGAAGGGCATTCTAGGCATGAACACAACTCACAGGGAGTGTGGGAGCATCCACAGCAGTTGAACCAGAGTGCCAAGAGGGAGGCAGGGGGAGCGGGAGCTGAGGTGAGGCAGGTTGCAGGGTGTAGGAGCTTGGCCTCGCGGCCTGGGCGGGCAGGTAGCACCATGTTGCTCCCACGTCTCACATCTGTGCCCGCGGCAGACCTCGCCAGTAACTGTTCACCCTTTCCTGCTGAGCCAGGATTCCATCTTAGATGCCTTCTCCACCCAGAGCCCCAGGCAGACCCTGATCTATCAGAGTTGGCATTTGGAATGAAACCCATTTGTCATCATACCTCTGGGCTCAGGAACCATTAGAGGGTTTTCAGATGGGAGTAGTAGCGTTAGATTTGCATTTTAGGATAACCAGTCTGGCTAAGGAGGGGAGAAAGGCCTCCAGTCCAGAGCATGTGAGGCTGCCGGCAGCAGGCCACAGAGGGGGCTGGTGTGTCTGGTGCGTCGTCCAGGCAACCGAGGCTGTGGGGAGGAGGAGGGCTGGACTGAGAGAGATGATGGAGGGAGGGGGCTCAGCGGGATGCAGGGACTGTGCAGGAACAGGAAGTGTCTTGGATGACACTGTGGATTCTAGAATCTCCCACTTGGGAGGTTCTTCCCTGCAGGCTGGCTACCTAGCAGGACACTGGCTCCCCGTTCCTCCTTTGCCTCGGAAAACCAGTCCTACTATGAGTGGACCCCGGCCAGACTGCAGTGAGGAGCACAGAGCTCAGGCTTGGGCACCTTCGGCCCCACCCCGGGTTGCCCTTGCTGTCTCAGAGATGCGCCCAGCGCTCCCGGCAGCAGACTTCTTTGCTGCTGCCGGTCTACTCTCAGTGGTGCTTGCTGTGAAGATCTCAGGCCTCAGTGTCCTCATCTGTAAAATGGGAACAGTAACAAGTGCTTCAGAGGGTTTTAGGCTAAATAGGTGCTTTCAGAATTGTACAAGGGTTTGTTTGTATCAGCGCTGGAGCTCAGGTCCAAGTCCAGTTAGGACTTTGATGTAGGTCCGGGTTGGGGTTTAGCAGTTGCAGAGGCAGTTCCCGGGGTTTCCTCCAGAGCAAGGGCCGGTGGCTTTTCAGGGATGTGTCCTCCAGGCCCACAGCTGCTAACACCCCCTGTGCCTCTCCTCCCCAGCTCACGGTCTATCTGGGAAAGCGGGACTTTGTGGACCACATCGACCTTGTGGACCCTGTGGGTGAGTCCCTGTAGGCTGCGGGGGAAGGTGGGGAGAGGTGGGGCTGACCTGGCCCCTCCTAGAGAAGGGAATGTTAAAGCCACCCGGGAATAGCCCCCAGGTCTCCAGAGGGGCCTGGTGCCAAGAACAGGGTGTGCGTGGCTTCCTGTGACAGTCGGCAGACATCTACCACGGTTCCTGAGCAGCTCCTCGGCCCTCAGTGAGGACCACGTGAGGGGAAAGTGGGGGGGATTGAGGGGAGAAGCCGGGAAGGAGGAGGGCGAGCAGCCACCAGCGTGAGGCTTATTACGTACCAGACACTGGGGTAGCTCCATTATGATCCCTGCTTTCCGCTGAGGAGAATGAGGTGCAGAGAGGTTAAGTGACTTTCTCCAGGTCACAGAGCCAGTGGGTTGAGGAGCCTGGATTCAAACCCCGGGCAGCCTGGCTCCACAGAACCTTTGTTCTGCTGCATCCTGATGAAAAGGTGGGAGGTGGGAAGAAAACTTGGGGCTTATGAATGGGGTCTGTCCTCACCCACATGGGGTTCTCAGCAGAGGCAGGATTGCGGCTAAAGTCACCTTTCAAAGTCTTACTCTAGCTGAAGGTTTCTCAGCCTCGGCACTCTTGACATTTTGGGCTAGATAATTCTTTGTTGGTGGGGCTGTCCTGTGTATTGTACGTTGGGTAGCAGTATCCCTGGCCTCTATCCGTTAGACCTTAGGACTACCCCCCATCCCAGCAGGACGATCAACAATGTTTTTGGACATTGCCAGATTTCCCCTGGAAGGCACAGTCACCCCGGGTTAGGATTCTAAGAACCATAGCTCTCGTTAGAAGAGCCTGACCTCACTGCCTCTTCCCACAGCTGTTGGAGGGAGGGAGGCCCAGAATTATCCCTGTTTCACATATGGGGACAGTGAGGCCCAGAGAGGCTAAATGATTTCAGAGGGACAAGAACAAACCAAAGTGAGGCCAAAGGAGGTGACCGATTGGGAGGATGGACACTGGAAACTGCCTGAGGCCAAGTTCAGGTGAAGAAACTAGATGTGTCGCATGGGGAATGTTCACAGAGAATGTGGCCTCTGTTACGTATCCCTGGGAGTTGTCCCGGGGCCAGAGGGCGGAAGGGAGCATGCGGCTCCAGAGCCGAGGTGGGAGGAGAGAGAGCATAGCCAGCAGGTTTTGGTTTACTGGGAGGAAGACCTTTATGACAGTGGGGGCAGGAGAACTGGGAAGTCCCTGGGGTCCCTCTGCTGAGGGGGTGTGCGCAGGGCTGTGGCCTGCAGAGAGGTCAGCTCCCCATTAGGCCCTCCCTTCCTGGCCTGGAGTAGGACGACCCCGCCTTTCCTCCCCTGTGCTGTCTGGGAACACTGGCTCAGTGTCCCCTCTGCCATCTGCATCTCCTCCCTGAGCTGGCCTCTTGGAGGCAGTGAGCAAGCATCCCAGGGTTTGGCTGGCCTGCTACAAGGCACAGTTTCCAGCAGACTGTCTGGGGCCAGGGCTGGCCCTACCCATTGGCCTATTAAGGACCGAAGTGGGGGTGGCACCGAGGCTGGGCACAGGGCAGGAACAGGAGGGAACCGGCTCCCCTAGGGCACACACCCTGGGACTGTTCAGTCAGTGTTCATGGAGCCCCTACTTTGAGCCAGGCCCTGTGCTGGGCCCTGGGGATCTTGGAGAGCTCTGGGGCACTGTCCAGAGTTGATCAAATGACCCACAGAGAGAAATACCTTCCCCATCGCGACATTGAGCTGATTATGAATTCCCAATGCATAACTATCCCCCATGGTTCCCTGTTAGGCTCCAGGGCAAGTCCGAGCCCCCAGCCTTGCAGACAGGACACTGCAGGTCAGGCCTGGCCCTGCTTCCTCCACCACCCCCAGCATGTGCTCTCCCAAGCCTCAGAGCCACACCCTTCCCCCTGTCCATTTTGTGCTGCCCCGTGGTCATCCAACTGGTGACCCTTACATGCCCTTTAAGACCTGGCTCCTGCTTCCATCCCCTAGGAAGCCTTTCCTGACACCCCTAGTTGGGGGGGGTGCCCTCTCCCCGGATTTTGTACAGAGCCCCTGGTGCTCAGGCGCAGAGGAAACAACCACAGCAGAAGGAGGGAAGATGGGCAGGTTTGGGGATGGGCTGAACACTCCCCTGACCAGGTATCCCTTGGGCCTGCCTGGGACTGGATAGGACCAGGAGCCTTCCGACACTCCCTTCTGGATGTGGCCCCTGAGATTCCCTGAGAGCTTGCTGTGCTGGCAGCATGGGGGGAGGGCGGCAGTGGGCGAGAGTTGGGGAGCAACAATTTTGCTTGTTCCCTGGGTGTGGCTGGGTGAAGTTTGGCCAGAGGTGACTGGGGATGTCAGGCAAGGAGGTGACCCCTGAGCCTGTGTTTCTGGCCTTCTGGGGTCCTGTGGGGAGAAAAATGTCCTTTGTGTCCAGCTGGTCTCTGCACTGCCGCGGCCAGGCCTGGGGACATTCTCCGTGGAATCACAGGAACCGGGCACCGTCTCAGCTTTAAACATATTAACTCAGGCTTCACAGGAGCCCTGGGAGGTCGGTTCTACAGGATCGCAACTCCTGCTGGCAAATCCCAAATCCAAGAACCTCTAGAAGTCTCAACTTGCTCCTAAGTTTGATGTGGGGTTCATTCAATGGCAAAACCTGACTTCAACTGATAGGAAGCTCTTGGTGAAAATATTCGTGTTTCCCTGCAGCGGTGTTAATGGGACATGGCCTTTCCACAATTCAGAACCTCTAAATTTTAAAGTACACCTGATCGTAGGGGTTTCGGACCCATATTGTCGTTCTTATGAACAGGGAAGAAACAGAGAAGTAACGGCCCCAAGTCACCAGCTGGGCCCGTAAAGCCAGCCTCCGGGTAGGGGGTGGGGCATGGCAGTGCCCTCCCCTGGGTGCTGGCCTCCCCATTTCTCTCATGAGGCTTTTCAACAGCCAGATGGTTAGGTTTGGATTTGGCTTGGTGTTTGGGGCTCAGGAATTTGAGAGGTCAAGCTGGGAGGGTCTGCTTACTCTCTGTCCTTCTTCCAGATGGTGTGGTCCTGGTGGATCCTGAGTATCTCAAGGAGAGGAGAGGTGAGGTGGTGGTCCCCACCTCTGGCCTGTGAAGGGGCCTCCTATTCCCCACCAACCTCTAGCCCAAGGCCTCCCTGAGGCCCAGGCAGAACATCAACTAATTCTATGGCCTTTCTCTGCCCAGCCCCACTGGCTCTTCCCTTTGCAGCCCCAACGAACATCAGAGCAGGTGCCCTGGCCTCTTCCGGCCTGGGTAGCCCACCCATGCCCATTTTAGGGGAACCTTGTCAGTGCTCCGGGCACTCTCACATCAATATAAATGACTTTTGCAAGGCCAGGGATACCCATTAGGGCAGGGATTAGGGTCTCATTACAGAAGAGAAAACTGAATCCCAGGGAGGTGAAGGGATTGTCCAGGGTCCGCAGGGAGACACGGGGTGGGGGTTGGGCTAGGACAAGACCCCATGCCTTCCAGACCCCACTCAGCACTTATGTCCCCCTCCCTCTGCTCTCTCCAGCCACATCCCTTTCCCAGTCCCCCCCCTTCCCCTCCAATCCTGTAAGCCTACCCCAGCCCTCACCACCCTGTCAGACGTCTCCTATGCTCCTGCACACTCCACTGGCCAGAGCCGGGGCGGGGGACCCAGGGTGGGGAAGGACAGAACTCACCCAGCAGTCAGCTCCCATCTCCCCCACCCCGGGGCCAGGCCTGAGTGGCTCTCCCAGGGACCCAGTCCCCCCATCCCCAGGGCAGCACAGTCCTCCCCGCAGCAGCTTTGGGACAGACCTGGGAGCTCCAGTTGAGCTAATCCCAGGGCTCAGCTGGTGCGCTGGGGGGGCTTGTTTGCTGCCCTCCTGGGCCCATCCTCAGCGCCGCCTGCTCCCACAGTCTATGTGACACTGACCTGCGCCTTCCGCTATGGCCGGGAGGACCTGGACGTCCTGGGCCTGACCTTTCGCAAGGACCTGTTTGTGGCCAACGTGCAGTCCTTCCCGCCGGCCCCCGAGGACAAGAAGGCCCTGACGCGGCTGCAGGAGCGTCTCATCAAGAAGCTGGGCGAGCACGCCTATCCTTTCACCTTTGAGGTTAGGGCCGGCCGGCCGCGCCCGCCGCGGGAAGCCCTGTGGGCAGGCACATGGGGGCAGCACTGTTTCTCAGTGTACACTGGGACCTGGGGCACGGTCACTGATCCTGCCTGGTCAGTGTCTCTTCTCTGGCCACTGCCAGGGTTGCACCTCACCTCTGAGCTCCTCCTTGGACCCTCTGGAGTCCAGCTCATCGGTGGGAGAAAGCAGGCTGGGGAGAGCCTGCAGAGAAAGAAGGAGCCCTGTCTCGCCCCGGAGTCATTACGGGACTGTCTCCTCCCTCAGACCAGCTGCCCACATGCCTGGCTTCTCCAGCCTGGCTCCAGCCCACCTCATAAACGAGGGGTGGCACGTAGTGATTTCCCTGCTCTGCCACTTTCCCAAATGGAAAGGCTCCCAGATTCTGGATTTTAAAATTTCCTGTTTCTCAGACTCTGATTCTGTAATTCAGTGAAATCCGCTGGCTTTCTGGGAAGCTAGAGAAAGAGAGAGGATAGAGTCATCCTGTCCAGAGTAGATGTATCGCTTTCCTATGACTACTCTAACAAGCCACTGCCCACCTGGTGGGAATGAAACAGGAGCGTGAAAACACACATGGATGATCTTACAGTTTCAGAGGTTAGAAATCAAACACAGGTCGCACTGGGCTAAAATCAAGATGTCCGCAGGGCTGTATTTGTTCTGGAGGCTCTAGGCCCTGCCCTTTCCAGCTTCTAGAGACCACTCCTGTTCCTTGGCTGGTCGCCTACCCCTCTATCTTCCAAGCCCGCAGCGGCCAGCCAGTCTCTCTCCCAGCCCACCACTCTGACGCGGAGTCTTTTGCTTCCTGCTTTCCCTGCTAAGGTCCCTTGTGGTTATGTCGGGCCTGGTTAATCCCAGATACTCTCCCCATCTCAAGATCCTTGACTTAATCACGCCTGTAAAGTCCCCTTTGCCATGTAAGCTAACAGGCACAGGTTCTGGGGATTCGGATGTGGGCATCTTTTGGGGGTGGGGGCCTCTTGTTCTGTCTACTACAAGCCAGGCACAACCCTTTAGGCAAAGAAAAGCACTGACATCCTTGGCTTTGCTGGAGGGGCTTCTGGCCCAATGTGGGGCATCCTTGGTGTGGTCTGATGGGGTAGACATGGTCTGTCCTCTGGAGTCCCCGGTCTGATAGAAGAGACATGGCCTGTTGCTAAGGGGCCCCTGGTCTGAAGAACGTGTGTGGGGGTGGTGGGTGGGCAGTATGGGGAGGTCAGGGGTCAATGTGACAGGAGACTTATTCTGTCTGTCCTCTTAACAGATCCCTCCAAACCTCCCGTGCTCTGTGACATTGCAGCCGGGGCCTGAAGACACAGGGAAGGTGGGTCACCTCTCTGGGAGCATCTCTCTGGGTATAGGACATTTGTATCCCTAGGGCCCTGGCTTTCTCTCTCAGAGGTGCCGGAACCCTCTGTGTGGAAGCCTCCTTGTGTCTAGGCCACTTCAATACTGCCCCAGATAAGCAGTCTCTTTTCTTTCTTTCTTTTTTTTTTTTTAAAGATATTATTTATTTATTAGAGAGCTCACGCACGAGAGAGAGTGTGAGAGACAGAGAACAGAAGCAGAGGGAGAGGGAGAAGCCGACTCCCTGCTGAGCAGGGAGCCCGACACACGGGGCTCGATCCCAGGACCCTGGGATCATAACCTAAGCTGAAAGCAGATGCTCAACCAACTGAGCCACCCAGGCGCCCCAAGCAGTCTCTCTTCATACAGGGCAGCCCAGAGGGTGTCATCCTCACCGCCCCCCCTCCCCCCCCCCCCCCCCCCCCCGCCAGCATTCAGTTATGTGCAGTCTCTCCTGGGCTGCTTGTTGGCTGCAGCGAAACCAAAATGTTCTCTGGACTACTACCTGGTCTCACAGCCTTGCATGGGGGTGCACTCATTGTGGTTTCACAAGTGGGGAAACTGAGGTTCTGAGAAAAGTGACACCCCTAGTGTCACAGCCCCCAGATCTGAGCCCCCGTTTCCTCATCGGCAAAATGGGGACAATAGGATGCGCCGCCTCGTGTGGTTGAGAGGGTGGACTGAGACACTGAAGCACTGTAGGGTCTACACACAGTACGTGCCCCCCAAACAGGGTTGCGGAGGCACCCGTTGTTATTTCCGTGTGGCTGCCTCCATGAGGACAGCCGCCCAGACCAGGCAGGTGTCCAGAGGGTGGAGCCCAGTTCAGGCAGTTCAGCCCATCCAGCGTTGGGGGAGCTGGGAGAGCTCTGTGGGAAGGTCATGTTGGGGAGGCAGCCATCCCCAGAGGCAGCACAGCACTGGGGCTGAGCACTGGGTCCTGAGTCAGGTGGGGGGTGGGGGGGAGGGGCGGGTTTGGGAGTTTGGTGTTCCTATCCAGCGTCCTCGTTTGTAAAATGAGAGGGTGGGATGGCTGTGCTGTGGGGACCCCGCCCTCTCCAGGACCCTGTGGTCAGCAGCCCCTTCCCCTCAGGCCTGTGGTGTGGACTATGAAGTCAAAGCCTTCTGTGCCGAGAACCTGGAGGAGAAGATCCACAAGCGGTGAGGAGGGCGCAGCTTCCGCTGGGTGTGTGGGCTGCCTGCCGGCCGAGGGAGGGAGACAGGGCCAGCAAAGTCTGAAGAAGAGATAAGTAACAATACCTGGAAGTGTGCGAGGAGGGGCCGCACATTCCAGCCTCAGGAACTCCGAGAAGGGCACTCTGGAAGGCTGGCCAGTCATGGAGGGGTTTTGGAGGGTTTCCTGGGGCAGGTGGCTCAATGGCCCCGGCTCGGGCCTCAGCGTTTCTCCCTTTACATGGCCGTACCTGCCTCCTCCATCTCCCTGCCTCCTCCATCTCCCTGCCTCTAGGCTTGCCCCGCCAGACTGCATGTCGTTTTATTTTGGAAAGAAACAAAATTCAGATCGTTTTTAACAGTGAGCAAGATTTTTCCCAGCCATCCTGGACTCCCCACTTCCCATTTCTCCTCCTGGGAGGCCATTAGCAGCAGGTGGTGGTTGGGGCTGGCTGGAGGCAGGGGTGGTGATGGGATCAGTGGAAGCTTCTAAGCAAGGGAGGGAAGTGGAGTCAGCGAAGCTCCCCCTCCCTGGGGAGAGTCAGGGGGAGGGTCAGCCCACCTGTCCGAGAAGGTCTCGTTCTCCTGGAGAGGCAGAGCCCTGGGCAGACAGGCCAGGTTAGCAGCCAGAAACAGCTGGCCCTGACTTCTGAGATGGACTGCCCAGCCCTGCTCTCACGCCTGCTCCTCCTCAAGGCAGGCCCTGCCCTTCCCCCTGGCGAGGCTGGCCTCAGCCCCCCCAGCTCTGATGTACCCTGCGTCCCCAGGCCGCAATGCTCCCGGAGGCTGGCTGAGGGAGGACGCTGCAACTTCTTAGGGAGTGAGCTGAGTTTGCCACCTGGTGGCTGACGGGTGTATTGCAGGCATCTCCATCTCCAGCAGGGCCAACTCTAGGGTGTGGGGGGATAGGACCCTCCCTTGCTTTTCTGTCTTCCTTTTCTTCTTAGGACCTGAGACCAGGGTAAAGAAGGGTGGGGGGGGGGGTTGGGGGCTTTTGAAGGAGGCCTGACCAAAGCAAGGAAGAGAAACAACACTGAGGGCCACCGCCTTCACCCCACCCCAGTGGAACATTTTAAGTCTACACCAAAGTTACTACTAATAATGATATAGCAACTATCATTTATCAAGGGCCTATTAAGGAACAGACACTATTCAGAGTGATGAACATGTACGAGCTAATTTAATCCTCTCAGCAACCCTGGGAGGGAGGTGTTACTATTGTTACCGTTTTACGGATGAGGAAACTGAGACCCAGAGGTGAATTTACTCAAAGGCATATAGTTAGTAAGGGGAGAACTAAGGCCTTAAGCCTGGCTGTCCGGTTCCAGGGAGTGGAACAGGGATGCTGGGACACCCAGCATGCCACAGACACTGCCTTGCCGGGTCCCATCCCCTCCCAATCTTGTGTCCTCGTTTCCTCCCTGAGCCCCTGTCACCTTCATTGAGCCCCATCTCATCTCTTGGCCTCCCATCTATTCACTGGGTCTCTGTCCTCTTCACTGACCTGCATCCCCCTGAATGAACCCCTCACTGAACCCCGTCACCTCTCTGAGCCCCCACTTCTTCACAGGGCCCCTCCGCATCTTTTGGTCGAATAGATATTTGGAAGGCATTTGTTATATGACAGGCCCTGTCATAGGTGGTGAGAACACAGCAGTGAACAATGTAGATAAAACTTTCTCTCCTTAAGGAGCTTACCACTATTAAGTGACCTAAGGGATGCAGGCAGTGAAACATAGTCTCTTTCTTGCCATCCTGCTGGCTGCCAAGACACAGACCCAGTGAAGAACTGCCATGGGGGAGTTTGGCTCTGATGGGGTGGGAGTTCAGACCAGGAGAAGATCACGTGAGCTGATCCAGGAAGGTTTCCTGGAAGAGGAGGTATTTAGCTGGGCCTTGAAGAAGGAAGCAAGTGAGGGCCAAAGTGGGAAGAGGGTATTGCAGGCGAGGGCCCAGTGCAAGCGAAGCTGCAGAGACAGGACTAGATAGACCATCAAGGTGACAGTGAGGAAGTGGGGGTGGCTGCAGACACAACAGGGGAGGATGGGGTGGGGCCAGGTGGTGACAAGGCCCCTGTGTCCACCTCTACAGTTTAGACTGGATTTGAAGGCCATGGAGAGCCATGGCTGTCTCCTGAGCAGGAAAGGGAGGATTACAAGGGAAGGGGATGGAGGCAGGTGACTCTGGCTATCTTTTGCTCTGCCCATCTCCATTAGGAATTCCGTGCGCCTGGTTATCAGGAAGGTTCAGTATGCCCCAGAGAGGCCTGGCCCCCAGCCCACAGCTGAGACCACCAGGCAGTTCCTCATGTCGGACAAGCCCTTGCATCTAGAGGCTTCCCTGGATAAGGAGGTAGGAGGCTTGGACTTGGCAGGGGGTGGGGGCTGCTCTCTGGGGGCTGGGACCTCCCTGCCAGCTCTCTTATGGTCGCTAGGGCTCCTGGGGTAGGAGCTTCTGCCCCCAATCCTAAGACCATAGGGTTCAGGGAATCTGAGACCTCCCTTGAGGGATTTGGGAAGCCTTGGGGGCCAAAAGGAGTGGCAAAGTGGGGCATGAGCCTGAAGGATGCGATCGACTTAGGAGTCAGTGTACCTCCTGAAGGGACGTGGGTCCTGGCCATCTTCCCGCACCTCTGGGCCCCTTTGAAGTGTGGGCATGCCCCTGTCTCTGGGGACAGCTGAGGGTAAGTGCCGGCGGCAAGACGATTCGGAGCCTGTTCCCTCAGTGAGCCGGCCAGCCCTTCCCCCCTTTCTCCTGCTTCTTCCAGACCCTCTTGAGTCTAGAATTCCTGGCATCCAGAGCCAGTAGGGACTTGATACACCACCTAGTCCAAGTCCTTCATTGAACAGAGGGGGAGACCGAGGCTTAGGTAACCTGTCCAAGGTCACGCTACTCTCATCCTCTTCATCATTGTTATTACTATTGTTGTCATTATTTCTGGTGACCAGGTCAGGACTGGAGCCCAGGAATATCACCTTCTAATTCAGTTATATTTCAAAATCCCACCAAGGCACTGGTCTAACGTGCCCAGTGCCTTAGCATCAGTGGGAAGTGGCTGAGGAACTTGAGGCCAATGTCAGAGTGGTCAAAGTCTGGGGAACCCCGGGAGATGGGTGTGGGGCCTCTTCTCCCTCCCTCTCTCTAGAGCCTTAGTACCCTCCGGTCCAACCCTTCTCCCTTCTTCTGCCTCCCAGATCTATTACCACGGAGAACCCATCAGCGTTAATGTCCACGTCACCAACAACACCAACAAGACAGTGAAGAAGATCAAGATCTCGGGTACCCTGGGCAGAGGGCCAACCCAGGGGACGGGCAAGAAGGAATCCTGCCAAGGGTTGGGGGTAGCTGAAGGCTCTCCCCTTGTTAACAGCCTTGTGGATAACTACTGGCCTGCAGGGAAGCCCCGGGGCCTCCTCTTAGCCAAAAGGGAAGTCTTTTGAGGCTAGTAACACAGGCTGCTCATTGGTCAGGTAATGAGTTTACTGTGCAAGCTGCCTACTCTTAGGTTCTTTGGGTTCTGGGCAAAGCTGTCCCTAAGGGAGAGTTTTGGTGATGGAAGGGAATGGGTGTGTTTGGGCTATCCTTTGAGTGGCAGACGGGGGTGGTCTCTTGAAGAATCCCCCAGAGCACTCTGGCCATTCCCGGGGCTGAACATCCCCAACTTGAGGGAGCCTGGGATGCCTGGGAGTGGGAGCCCAAGGCTCACACCACCTTGTCTCCCTCTTCCTCCCAGTGCGTCAGTATGCGGACATCTGCCTTTTTAACACAGCCCAGTACAAGTGCCCTGTGGCCATGGAAGAGGCCGAGTAAGTGAGCGCAAGCCCAGCCGTGGATGTGTGGGACTGGGTGGGGAAAAGAGAAGCCCTGGCTGCAGTTACAGATGCACATGGTTCTTTTCCTCCTGGCAGAGGGCTGGGCCTCGGACTTCCTGGCCACTCACCGTAGATGATCCCAAACAGCCTTTTAGAAAACATCCACTTGCTTTAGATACAAGAAAATGCATGCTACAGTCAAGGGAAAGACCCACTCAAACTAGAATGACAGAATGAGAGCTAATGAATCGAAGGGGACCGGGGTCGTAATTACACTGTGCCAGAAACCTAGATTAAAGAGCAGATTTTGCTCTGAGCTTCCTGGCAGCCTAGGCAAAGAGAGAAAGGCACTAGGTACATAGCTTTTCTTGTCTGATAAAAGAATAATCCAGCTCATTGGGTAAAAGGGGTTGTATGTGCAAAGGTAGAGAGTAATTATATTTAAAAAATCTAGGTTTGAGGGTAGCTAATGTGGTTGAGCATGGAATTTTTGTCTCGAGTTTGTTAGCAGCTAAGGCAAGAGAAGAGATCTCAAATGAAACATCTTTTCTCACATAAAGGAAGTAGATGCTCCCGTTAGAAGACACATCTGTTGTTGTTGTTGTTGTTGTTTCCTGGCCCTGCCTCCTTTTGGGAGGCAAGTGCATTTGGTGTAATTTTTCATGTGTACATGTTTATGGACATCTAATAGCGCTCAGTATTTTGGAAAGTTACAAACGTGTTTTCAGTGTTACTCTGTGGCCTCTGAACTGTTCTGGCTGGCCTGGGGGTGACGGCTGGGGGGTTGGCTCTGGGGCATGTTTCCAAACCCGCCTCCCTTCTTCCCAGTGACACCGTGGCCCCCAGTTCAACCTTCTGCAAGGTTTACACACTCACGCCCTTCCTGGCCAACAACCGAGAGAAGCGGGGCCTTGCCCTGGACGGGAAGCTCAAGCATGAAGACACGAACCTGGCCTCCAGCACCCTGTGAGGACCCACCCGCCCTCCTCCCTGCCCCTCGGGGTGTCCACACCCACCTTTCCCACCAGTGCCAGTCCATGTGGTGGTTACCCTCTCTGCAAGCATGGTCCCTAGCCTGTCCTCAGGAGCTTGAACTGTAGGGGAACTGTCCCCTTACTCTCACCGCTATCCAGGGCTGACCCAGAGAGCCAGATCGGCGCCTAGACCCAGCTCCCTCTGTCAGTGCTGGGCTCTGCTGGCTTGCCCAGGGGAGGGCAACCCGGAGAGGCTTCCTGCAGGAGGCAGCAGCTCCTGACCTAGTGTCTTGAGTCAGATGGGGTGTGTCCCTGAGGCAGAGCAAGGCTGGAAGGAAAGGAGTGGCTTTGGCGGGAAAGGATGAATCAAGAGGTGGATGGGGAGTCTGGGGAGATGTGGACAGTGAGCTGGGCTAAACCAGATGTTGGTGTGCCCCTTAAAGGGATCCCTGGGCCATATGATCACTCCTGCCTCGTGGTCATCGCTGACTCAGAGGCTACCCTGCCCTCATGGAGACCTGGGGTGTGGGGAACTGGTCTCACCCTACCTGCTGAGGTCTGGCCCTTCGGTGGGGCTTTGGCCTGCCTCTGCAGCACCCCTGCCCCTGACTCCCAACGTGGACCCTGTGCTCCAGCCACCACGGTTGTTCACAGGCGCGCTAGCCGCTCGCCTCCGAGCCTTTGCCCTCTTCTTCCACCCTGGTCAAATCCTACCTGTCTTCAAGACTTGGTTGAGGGGCCGCCTCCTGCAGGGTCTTCCCCAATACCTCCTCCCCTGCCTTGCCAACCGTCCTCTCCCTCTCTGATCTCCCTGTCCAGCCCTTTGTGCCCCACGGGTTGCTGAGTAGTGGGAGAGGTAGCATCCATCCATCCAAGGGCAGAAAGAGTGCACCCCTCCCCAAGCTGCTGGGACTCAGGCCCAGGGAAGAAAGGGGCTTATCAGGTGAGCCCGGCAAGTGAATTTCATGGCCAGATAGGGGACCCAGGGCTCCAGGTTCCCACCCACTCAGGGCAAAGCTTCCCATTCTCATATCCTGGGCTCCGTTTGCACATGGTGGCTGAGTGGCCCAGGAGAGGGACGGATGGCCACTGCCCCCACTGCACCCCACCCCTGCCATGTCTCTTCCACCCAGCGATCGTCCGTGAACCTGTTTCCCTATGTCACCTTGCAGGTTGAGGGAAGGAGCCAACCGGGAGATCCTGGGCATCATTGTTTCCTACAAAGTGAAAGTGAAGCTGGTGGTATCTCGGGGCGGGTGAGTGTTCTAGCCCAGCCCAAGACTCCAAAGTGCAGAAGGGGGTGTCCCAGACCACCTGCAGCCCACTGCCCCATTCTGCCTGTTTGCTGGACCTTTTTAGCTGCATCCACCAAGAGGGTAAACCAAGCTTGAGGACTTCCCATTCCTTCTCTTCCTCCTTCATGTTCCTTTTCCTCCTCCTCTGCCCTCTTTCCCTCGCCCACTTCAGAGGCTTTTGATCCCTCCCCTGCCCTTTCAATGTCTCTCTCTCCTTCCACCCTTTCTCGTCTTCCCTATCCCTGTCTGAGCACATGGGGTTGTTGCGGGGGGGAAGCTTTCTCAGAATCTATGCTGTGGGGTCTCCAGAGGGTTCTGTCCCCTCATCACGCCCCTGCTGATCTGCTGAGGAAATGGCTAAAAGGGGCTCAGAATCGCAGAGCTGGATTAGGGGTGTTCTGAATTTTCCCACTTTATAGATGGGGAAGCAGAGGCCCAAACCGTTCTCCAAACATTTCCTGAAATCTCCTCCCCTAACCTCAGGTCATCGGCTGGGTGCTGGGGTCACTGCAGCGGACCAGACATATTCCCTCCGTGGAGCATAGTGTGTGCCCCCACCTCCAAAGGTGGGGGCTCAGAGCAGCTTTTCCCCACAGATGGGGCCTGCATGTTGTCACAAACCTAGAGTTCGGATTTCTAATTTGTCACAGGGCTTTTTGTCTGACTCCTAGATTTCTATGAAAAGATTTGCAAGCTAATAGCATTAGACATTAGAACAATGCCCTACGTAGGTGGTAGTATCCAATACTGACCGCGTATTATAGGACATCTCAGACTTGCAAATCCCAAATCCCGTGTCCTGTGACTCTGCAGGACCCACAGTCTGCCTCGAGCTCTTCCTTGAGGAATCCTCGGTGAATCCCAAATTGATTTCTCTTGCCATCAGAGAGGCCTCCCCAGGGCAGGCCGCACAGGGCTCAGCTGTCATGTCTCCTTTGCAGAGGAGGATCCTGGGGGCTCAGCGAGGTCTCCGGCGAGGGGGTTTGGCTGAACTGGGCCTGGATTTCAGTCCCCCAGGCAAGGCTAATGCCATTTTTCTGTATCTCTGAATGAGAGGTCACAGCCACACAGAGGTGGGTGGGAGCTCGTCTCAGGGTCTGTCCTACCCCTGCAGGCAGCGAGGTGGTAAATGAACATGCTTTCTGTTTTCTTCCTCTCTGAACTCTCTCCTGACCATCTCTCCCGCCTCCTCTGACCCACCCAGCCTGTTGGGAGACCTTGCATCCAGGTAAAGCCCCTCCCTTCAACCGGATCCACCCACCTTCCCGAAAGGTCCAGAGACCACTGGGCTGACCGTCTAGAATTGTAGGGCACTGGGTTGGAAGTCTTAGCAGTCACTTTCGATGGCCAGGCTCAGGCATATATGTGCCGGGACTAGAATCCTCTCCAGAGGGACTAGGGAGATGCAGTTTCTCCTTTAAAAAACCTTGCCCTGTTCTTCTGTTCCACCCAAGTGACAGGAACCTTTGCAGACAACAAAGTCAGCTTCCTGGATCTGGGGAAATAGTGCTCCCCAACCCTAAAGTCTGCTGTTTTGGAGAAATGCAGGCTTCATGGCTTCCAGACTTGTACAGTAATGAGAATTAACTGCTGGCCATGTGTTGCTAGGGAGAGGTCCTGCGGAGATCTGCTCTTGTACACAAGGTCCCTTGTAGCCGGCTGGATCCATGCACCTTCCAAAACAGGCACGGGCAGTGGTTTTGCCTCCTCCTGTCACGAGGTGGCAGTAGTGTTCATACTGGGAAATCAGGCTATTTGGAGAGGTGAAATTAATTCAATTGAGTTCAGTTCAATATAATTCAGTAAAGATTTCTGGAATCCAGATTTGTGCCCAGCCTTGTGCTGCAATGCTGAGGTCCCAGGGAAGAATCAGACCTACCCCCTGCCCTTGATCACTCATGGCCTGCTGGAAGGTTAATGTCCAGATTCTTCCATCCATATGCTGTATGGCTTTCACAAAGGTTGGCAAACTCATTCTTCCCTTCTGTTAGCTTACTCTTCCAAGTGAACCTGGAAAAGCAATCCCCTTTGCAAGCAAAAACCAAAAAAAAAAAAAAAAAAAAGCCAAACTGTTTCGATAACCTATGAATCCCCCATGTCCCCATTGAGGGGAAGTAAAGATTGATTCTGGCAGGTGCACGTTTCACAGTTCAATCAAACCTTTTACCTACATCATCTCCTAGAAGTTAAGTATTGTTATCCCCATTTTCCAGCTGAGCTCAGTGAGACCTGAGGATGTAAAAGTGTCCCCCCAGACAGTGCTGGGCCTGGCAACAGACCTTTCCGGTTGCCCAGCCTCTGTCCCTGCCTGCTCTGTTCTCCTCTCCCTTCCTCCCTGCCACCTGGGCCCGGGGCAGCAAGTCTGTAAGATGAGGTGCTCACAGTTGGCAGGGCTTCACCCCAAGCTGAGAGGAGGAGCTTTCGTGGCTGCTTCTCTAGGAGTGGAGAGCAGACGATGGGTAGGAATCACCTCCTCAATTCAGAGCTGTTGTCACTCAGTGGTTGAGGATGTGAATTATGGAGTCAGAATCCTATCTCTCACTTCCAAAAAAAAAAAAAAGAATCCTGTCTCTCACATCCCATTAATAGTTGTGTGGCCTTGTGTAATGTATATTTCCTCCTTGTGCCTCAGTTTCCTAGACTGTACATATGGTATAATAATGGGATTGTTGTGGAGATTAAACAAGCTACTCTAGAATAGTCCTTAGCATGGAGTCAGCACCACGTGTCTGCTCTTGTTATTATTTTGCTCATCAGGGCCAAGGGGAGGGAAGTCCTGGTCAGAAGCACTGGCCTGTGGCAGCACCTCCCCTGTTCTTCCCCACCACCCAGACCCTCCATCCCTACAGGGCTTCAAGGAAGGCTCTAAGCACAATGTTGATAGCCCTGGGGCCTGCCCCCATACAACTTGAATTTGATTAAAATGACCTCGGCAGTGCATCATCCAGATGGCAGGGGGCTAGGGCCCCTGGAGCACTTTTACAAGAGCCTCATGGGGATGTTGGGAGGTGGGACTGAGTAGGGGGGAGGGGGAAAGGGCAGGAAGGAAGCCTGGAAGGGCAGTGTTAGGGAAGGCTGGGCTGGCTGTGGTGGTTTGAGGCCTGCGAGGTCCCGGGGCACCTCTGGAGCCACGCAGGAACCAATGTGCAGACTGCCCTGGGCAATTCTTTTCCCACCCCAAGCCTCTCAGCTCATGAGAATCCAGGGATCCTTATCAGGAAAAGGGAGGTTTCCATTTCTCTTGGGAGGTAGCAGAAAAGTCTTCTAATTCAACTCCTAGAGGGAGTAAGGTTCAGGGAGTAGCAGAACTGGGGCCTGAGTCCAGATTCCCTGCCTCAATTGAGAGCTACCTCCTCTGACCATAAAACCCTCCCCAGTCCTCAAACTGATAGGGCATTGAGTCTTCTAGCCTGAGACTGAGCTTGAGGTTCACTGGGTCTGGGTCTTGTTTCAGTGACGTGGCCGTGGAACTGCCCTTCACCCTAATGCACCCCAAGCCCAAAGAGGAACCCCCACATCGTGAAGGTAAGCAGGATCTGCGGGTCACTGGAGTGGGAGTTTCCAGGTTGCCGACCCCGTTCTCCACCAGCTGCTGTCTCTCCCCATCAGCCCATCTCACTCTGGGTTAGCCTTCAGCCCAGGGTCGCTCTTTTTTCTCAGCACCCCAGGATCTTTTGTGAGGCCCACACTCCTCTATTTGCATCTGACTCCCCCAAGAGACAGAGAGGTCTGACTCCTTTCTCCATGGGGAGGGAGGCGGGGAGTGGAGGGAACTCACTGGCCATGCTTGGAGCTCTTGTCTTGCATCCAGGCATGGGGGAAGGGGCTGCACAGATACGATGGCCCCTGGACACATCTTAATGATTTTTCCAAGTGATACCAGATTGGTCATATTTCCTTAAACCTAAGACTGTTTGAGTTGAAAGAGACAACACTATAGTCTGTACCACAAAGAGAGACAAATGTTCCCACAATTAAACTATGAAATGCCATTGATTATAAAACATACCCAGGTTCAGAGATGTGAAAGTGGAAAAAAATAATAATGGTTGTCTTAACACTAAATGAAAGTCATGTATTTAAGGAAAGAATCTAAGTCATGCAGGAAACATGCCAAAGGAGCAGGGTCCAGAGTTTTTTCTGTTCTTCTGGAGCTGCTACGGGCCTCTGGGGCCTCCTTGGACCCTCCCTGGACTCTCCTTCCTGCCTTTAGGATGATTTGGGGGTGTTTTCAAGATCAGGGACCAACCCTTCTTCCCCACGTCCCTTCTTCCTTAGCCCTCCCCATCTTAGTTTGGTTGCCCTAGCGTAGGGACCTGTGCCTACCTGCCCCCATGCCCACTCCCCACTAACCCATGGGCGTCCGCCCACCCTGTGTTTAGTTCCAGAGAACGAGGCGCCAGTAGATACCAATCTCATAGAACTTGACACAAAGTAAGCCAAACCCTGCCTGCAGACGTTTGGGGGGCGGGGGGCTGGGGCAGGGCAGGGCGGGGCGATGGGATCATTTGCATATATGCTTATTAACCCCTGAGGAACAGCTGGTCTAACCCGTTGCTGAGAGCTGCCTCTGCTCGCCTCCAGCAACCCGCTTGCCTGCATGTGACTTGAAGGACCCTCCGTGCCCGTTCCTCTTCCTCCTGCCTTGGTGGGGTCTGTCTTCCTCCCTCGTCCTTGCACGTCCGTCCGTCAGTCCGTTCGTCCATCCACAGCGCCTGCTCGGCTCTCACAGGGCTGGTTTGGTTCGGGGCCCTGGGCTGGGCTTTCCTGCCCTGCCCACGCCCAGCCAGTGGAATCAGGCTGTGGGGTGGAAAAGGTTCTGGGGGCTCTTGTTGCTTCTGACTCCTGAGGACTGATGGAGATTTCCCTGCGGTCAAAGGCCATCACCTCACCGGACAGTGGCCAGAGGGGGAGGACCTAGGCTGACTTCATGAACCACCTCCAGAGCCAAGCAGCTTTCTCTTTCCAGCTCCAAATCCACCCTTTCCTTGTCCCCCAGGAGATATTTGGAATGTGGAGTCACAAGTCATCCCATGAGGATAGCTCATGGGGCTGGCTGAATTCTGTGGGGCGGGGGACTTGGGTGGGCCTAAGTGTACATGTTATATGATAGAACAGAAATCACTGTTCTTAGAAGTCCTTTGTCCTGAAACCCCACTCAGGCACCCCCTCTCCCCACCTACCCTTCCTCTGCCCCGCTATTCAGATTTGCTGCCCCCAGACCCCCTCCTATCCAAGATCCCTCAGGGTAGAGTGAGCTGACAGCTCCCTGGAGAAAGGGCATTCATGGTTTTCTCTTCCGCTAAGCCAAGCCCACACCGTCTTGTGCAGAAACAGGAATGCTTCCTGAGGGCGGTTCTTTGGGTGGGTGCTTAGGGTTTCTTGGGCCGGTTCTGGGGGATTCAGAATATGCTGTGACACTACTGGTGGGCTGGCCTCCCATAGTAGGACTGAGTTCCTCCTCTGGCCCCAGCCCAGCTACACTGCACCTCCATCCCTATTTGATATCTCCCCCACCCCCAAATCCTCAAGAACCGGGTCACTCTCCAGCCCTTAGGCATTAGAGTCAAACTCGTGCATCCCTCTGGTATTTCCACAACTAGCTGGAGTCCGGATGTGACCAGTCCCACTGTCACCGAAGGGCATCTAGATGTGCCAGCCTGGCAGGCCTTTCTGCCCATGGTCAACCCCGGGGGCCGGCCTCTGAGTCCCATCTGACCCTCTGGATCAGCCTGCTCTCCCTGCCTGGCAAACACACCCCGTTTTCCTTGTCTTTCCCACCAGCGATGACGACATCGTGTTTGAGGACTTTGCCCGCCAGAGACTGAAAGGCATGAAGGATGACAAGGAGGAGGAGGAGGATGGTACTGGCTCGCCACAGCTCAACGACAGATAGACTGGGGCCAGCCCTCCCCCCGGGCAGCTCCAGGGCCGCGCTCATGCACTAGGATGCTTATTTGTCTTCTTCCTGCCCTCGTTCCCCCTCCCCCTTGTTCTTCTAGTTCCTACCAGGGGGCACCCAGTGGTCTTCCAGGTCACGGTGGTGAACCTCTGGCCTCAGGGTTGGCCCCACATCGCCATGCCAACAGGGCCCCAGGGATCACCTTCTCCCTCTTACCCCTCTCACGGGTCACCCCTCCAGCCCCTTCTCTTTTCCTGCTGACCCCCAGAAAGGCCATCTGGGCTCTGGCCTTGGGATTTGACTTGGGATGGGGAGCAGAACGGGGAGGGTGGGGCAGAGGGCTCAAGACACATGAGAGGGTGCCCGCGGCCCCAGGTGGCTGGCATAGCTCTGGCAGCTAAAAGATCACCGCACTGAGGGCCACCCTCTTCTGGCCGGGAGGGGCACACCTGTGGATAGATTCTCAGTACCTTTTTGTGCTCCGGACCCACCAAACACCTCTCCCCTTCCACCCCTCCGTCCCCATCCTGTGTCCCTCTGTGTCTGACAGTGACATTGGTGAAGGTTCACAGACCCCAGGAGTAGAGAAAAGCCACTGGACTGACATTCTTACCAGCAGTTACCCAGTCTAAGGCAAGCTGTGGGAACAAGCCCAAGTCTGATTCAGTCCTATCAGGATGTAACATCCTAGCTACCTTGTATCTAATGTGTGTGTCCTCTCTATACACATGCACAGAGAGAGAAGGGCAGGGTCTTCACAAAGCGCCAACCGGCTGCATAGTGAGCCCAAGCTCCTGGGTGGGGAGGGGTTCCTGAAGGGTGACTCTGAGAGATGGGGTTTGGGGGCAAGAAGATGAGCATCTGCTCTATTCCCTCCTCTGCAGACTTAACAGCAATCAGTGGTCCCCTGAGAAGTCAGGCTGGAGGTCCAGATGGGGCTGGGGACAACGCTACCCTACTACCTCCCCTCACAGTTCTCCAGGGCTGAGCTGGGCTGGCCCTGCAGGCTGGGAGAGCATGCTCGAGGCCGCCATGCCCACAGTCAAAGGGCCTCCTGCCCCAGGAGGTGGCATGGCCCATCAAGATGCCCTCCCCTAAAAGGAAGGGGGCTGCTGGGTAGCAAGGAACCCTTCATTTCCTTGGGGAGTTAATGACCCCCCAGTAGCTCCCAGTGTCATGGATGCCCAGTACCCACTGGCTGGTGTTGGTGTGATTGGGACCTGGGGCATTTTTAGGCAACGGGGCAGACAGATGATGAGGTAGAAAGTGATAAAAGGTATTCGTTCTTGTCTGGCCTTTGATGCCCACTTACTGTATGACCTTAGGCAAGTTCCTTTCTCTCTCTGGGCCTCAGTTCTTCACCTAGAAGACCAAAGGGTTTGACCAGATGATCACAAAGGGACCTCCCAGCTCTGGCCTCCAAGAACTTGTAAACCTTAGAGCTTCTGGTATGACGGGTGGAGCCAGATCCAGACCATTGACTCTGGTCTGTCTGCCTCCAGAGGTGATTCACCGAGCCCCAGAGGTAGCAAGGCCATGGAGAGCTCCTAACCCACCCCTTCCCAGGACCTTCTTGGGCCGCTGGAGGGTCATCTGATGTCAAGCTGTGGCCATAGCTAGCATGAGCTGCTTGACCATAGGGCTAGAGTATTCTAGAAGACCAAGTTTGGATTTGCTATGACAGGGCTTTGGGTACCTCACAGCTCCCTGTGGAGGCAGACCCCCTAAGATTCACCTTATACCCAAGCAAATATATTGCTTAGCAGGGCAAGTGGATCTCTCCTCCATCCCTGCTCCCTTTTATCTCTGTCTCATACTTGCCTGAAAAAGGAGACAACAAAATATTATGGGGACTCCACCCTTTTCAGTCCAGCCCCTCCTGGGGTGGGCTGGGTAACCATTATCCATGGCGAGAGTACCTAGTTCACAAGCCTGGCACTGCACCCCAGCCCTTCCCCTTCTGAATCTCATGAAGCTGCAATTCTAGGGAGCACTGCCCCATGTCAGGCCCAAGTCAGCTTGTGGCAGCCATACTTTCCTGGCCAGCTCTGGGGTCCTAGCTGTGGGTGCCCCGGGCATCCAGCCCCTACCAGAGCTTGCTGGCAGTTCACACCTCATTGGACAGCTGAAGAGTTGACGAAGGGCTGGAACACATGCCAAGCATATGCCCTCCAGTGTCTTCCTCTGGAACATTTAAGGCTGGTATGAGACCCTTTAGGATTTGGGGGATCACTCCCCTACAGACCAGCTTCTTCCTCAATCCCTCACCTGTGTACACAAAAGATTTGTCAGCCTGGTTTCTGGCTTCTTCACCTCAACACCACACTCACCCTTTTGGGTTTATCCCAGTGTTTGACTGAAATTTCTCCAGCTGCAGGAAGTATCATAGCCCCATCTAGACTTTTGCTCTTTGGGCCCAGGGCTCCAGAAGGGCAGCCCCTGTCCCCAGGAAGCTCCTGGTCAGGTGAAAGTTCTAGGGGGAAGGAATGGGGACCATTGCATTCAGGGCTCCTTGGCTCCTGCTAGTCCATATAGTGCCTTGATGTGAAGTAGAAACAGTGCCCCTTCCAGGTGGGTTCAGTCCATGTTAGAAGGCACAGCTTTGAGAATGGCGCACAGGCTGGAGTTCAGCCCCACTTGCCCCAGCCAGTGCAGCACAGGCCAGTGTTTCCTTGGGCCTCTTCCTGAGAGAAAGACCCAGATCTTCTTTCAAAGCTTCCGGTTGGCTCCAGACCCCACTCCACTGGCAGCCCCCCAACCATGACCCAGTCCTCCTGTGCAGGGCCCCTCTCCATCTGGAGTCAGCCTGCCTGGAGCCAGGTGAGACTGGGGAATGAAATTGGAGTGAAATTGGGGATGAAGGAGCCCCACCGGGCCCCAGGCACCAGTCCACAGTGTTGGCTCTGTGCTGACCCCACAGCTCCGCACTGGTACCTTCCAGTGGCCCATGTGGGTGGCCTAGAGAGATCGGTCTGGGCAGGTGGGAGAAGCATGGCGCTGGGTGAAAACCTACAGGCAGAGGCCAGCTGGGCTTCCTCAGCTTTCCAACCATGAGAATGGTGAAGTCCCGTGAAGAGAAGGGCTGAGTTATTCGGTCGGACTCCATGGGCTGCCTCAGCCTCAAAGCACAGACGGCGAGGGTGGGCACACTGGGTTGCGGGGGTGTTGCTTCAGCTGCTTGGCTTGTTGCTGACAAGCTGGTTCCCACATGGTGCCATGGAAAGCATGCTGGGCTGGAAGCACAGTGTCTCCAGCCCAGTTGTCACCAACCAGCTGAGTAGCCTTAAGTGAGCAAGTCACTCAACCTCTTGGGCTCAGTTTCCCTAACTAGAAAATGAGACCGTAATCTCTTCCCCACCTGACTCAAGGAATCTGAAGCCCAGATGAGATGTAAGTCAGCTCTGTAAGTTGCAGATGGCTGCTCAAGCAGTAGCCCAGGGTCACACAGGAAGATCACTGCAGGCTGCGTCCTCCTCCCACCAGTCTTCATCTCTTGCCCCCTTCTCACTTAGGCAGACGTCAGCCAGGAGGAGATGTAGTCCGTTTGGCTTTGAAAATGTGGACACTGCTTAGGAATGCCTTGCCCACAGATAGTGAGTGGTCCCAGAGATCATGACAGAGAGACACACCATGGATATTGCCAGTGATTGGGCTGGGGGGCATCCTGGACCCTCCCAGCCCTGGTGCCACCCCCATCTCCCGTCTTTCAGATTCCACAGAGGCCAAGAAGCTCCTGGTCAGGTGAAAGTTCTAAGGGGAAGGAATGGGGGCCATTGCATTCAGGGCTCCTTGGCTGCTGCTAGCTGCCCCCATCCCCCCGTGGCTCTGATCCCAGATTACGGAGAGCCACCCACCTCCAGGCCCCGGGAGGGCTGAGCCACTATTCCATCAAAGAACCCCACGGGTGAGGTAGACTAGCAATTGCCCTTTGAAATAGAAGGCCCCTCCAGGATTGGCACAGCCGCCAATGCTCCTTGGTGATACTTGGAAGGGATTTGGACCCAGGGGCAACCCAGGCCCGTTCCCCTGAGAGCTGACCCGTTCGTTCCCCATGGTTCCAGCGCCCCACAAAGGCAGCCTCTCCTACCAGTGACTGGGGACTGGACATTCAGCCATCCCCGAGGAAGGCGTTGGCCCCAATCTTGGTCTCACAGGCACAGGCCTATGTCTGTTCTGATGTTTTTCTCTTTTTAAAGTCAACAAGGACCAAAACAGACTCTCCTGACCCTCACGCACAAGCCTGCGTTGAGCAGTCTGATGGCATTTTGCCATCCTCGTCCACGCAGGTCCATCGCTTCTGTCCTCCCTCCAGGACTGAAATGGCCTACCTGTGGGGCAGGGTCCCCACCTCGTCCACTCCCCTGCAGAGTCCCTGCACAGTGGCTTCAATGAGAGGCCCATCAAAGGGGGAGCACCCCTCTAGCACTCTCTCCCAACTCTTCACTCTGAAAGGGAAATCAAAGCACAGGTCCCCAGGACCATGACCCATAGACACTCTGAAGCAGCGGTTTTCAAACCAGGTGCTGTGGAACCCCTGGGTTTCACAGAGCTTCACCAGGGGCTGCTAAGGTGGGACAATGGGGGTGGAGGCAAAGGCTAGGTCTCCAGCTCTCCCCCATCCCCACTTCCACCAGGACAACTCTGCTTTTATCTGTCTTGCCTCTTGAGGTTCCACCTTCAAACTTTTGAAGAAAAGCTTCTTCAAACCACCGTTCTGAGGTTTGATCTTCAACCAGCAAGCACAGGTTCTCTTCTTGCTTTTCATGTTGGAATGGCTTTAGCATTCCAGTACAAAGTGGCTTTGTATTGGAACTTGGGCTGCAGACCCAGGCCCAAGCATTTGCTTACATACACATGCACACACACATGTACACATTTGACAGTTTTGTAGCTCACCCACCCTGAAGCTCTGGCCTGGGTTTGATTTGGGCAGGGGCCTGGTGCTCAGTGAGGATTGGTCTTACCTTGATATCAGCCCATGCAGGGTGGGGGATGGTGGAGCAAGGAAATAGGCCCAGCCCCCACCCCAGGACTTGTGTCTGCACCCCACTTCCCTGATTCAGGCCTATGGGACACGTGATGGGAGAAGGAGGAACTAGACTTAGGTTCCTCTTTACATACAGCCAGATGGATGGACATCCAGGTTCTTACAAAAATGTTGAGGGAGGATGTTATGATAGAAGTCCCTCCGTGAGGACATGGTCCCTCCAGAGACCTTTAAAGCAGCCAGTTTCCCTTGAGCAATTCTAATAGGCTCCCACTCCCACATCTGTGGACAAGCTAGTGTGTGGACAACAGGAAGATCCCTGAAGAGATGCTGGTCCTCCACCCACAGTCTCCCACAGTCTCCGCCAACCTGCTCCTCCGGCTGGGTCCCCCACCAGGCTGACTGAGGGGTGGCACATTGGTGAGACCTGGACCAGCCCTTGACACAGAATCCTGCCTGGGCCCCCCACTGAGGGCATTCTAGGTGAAAATGTGAGGCTCAGGGCACAGCAGACCATGTGGCATGGGAGAAAGTGTTCTGTGTTCAGTCCGAGTATGCCTTTGGGAACCCCACTGACCTGTTTCCCCATGTGTAAGATGGGGCTTGTGCCAGACTCTGCCCACCTCACAGCTTACTGCAAGGAGAGGTCATGGGGGGGGTATGATAGGTAGTGTCCTATCAGAGATGGGAGCCGCACAAACTTGGGGTGTGGTCATGGCCTGCACTGCAGATCAGCAGAGCACTTGGGGGAATGAGTATGGGATGTGCCATCTTTCCGGGGCATCTCTGCTCAGTGTTAAGGTCTAGCCACAGACGCTATGGGAGACCTGCCTCTTCCTACCCAATGGGAGCCAGCATTCAGCCTGGCACAGTGACTGTGGATCCTGGACGCAGGGAGTGACAGGTGGCTGGGACAGGTCTCCAGGTCTGTAGCCCTTCTGTTAAGTGATTATTTTGTGACACCCTCTTTCCTGGGCCACCTGCCAGGTTTATCTGTTGTACTGTGGCATTCCTTATTATGTCAGATAAGTTATTACAGTTTATTCAACTCTAACAGGACAAATGAACAAGAGAACCATAAATAGGAGACCATTAAAGGTCTTTTGTGACAGATGCTGGATGTGCATTCATTTCTGTCTCATTAGCTCATGGCAGGACCTAGATCAGCAAATCCTGCCCTACTGCCTCAGAATATTGGACAGGACCTGGGGCTGGGTCAGGTGTTGTCTTCCCTTCTCTGTGGCCCCACCTCCAACCTGGTTTCTGCACCTCTTTCTGGAAACTGTCAAAAAGCCCCCCCTCCCCATGTACCAGTCTTCTGGCCTTGGGGAAGTTGCCAAACCTCCCAGACATCACTGGATCCCAGGACCCCTGGTTTGCTTCTCAGGTTAAAGCCATCCCATCTTCCCTTTGGCACCACCAACCACTCCAGCTGGAATCCTGCCCCGGTCTCAGCCCTGGGTCTTATTCAGTTCTCATCTCCTGTTCTGCTGGATCTCCCTGAAGTCACTTCACTTTGCCATGACTTACCCAATGCCTGTTCCAGAAGAACACATGGGAAGAGTGGGGATGTATGTGAGGCAGATTCAAAGTTCTAAATGATAATGGGCTGCATTAACACAAAAGGGGGATGCCAATGAATGTGAGATGGCTTTCTCAAAAAAAATTGATTATGTAGGAAAAAGAATTTGTTTTTACATTCCTCCAAAATAATGTGTAACTTAGATCAAAGCATTGCCCTCCTGGTGGGCCAGAAGGTGGTCTCTTTCCTCTGATGCTCCTTTAGGCCAGAGAAGGGTAGTGGGAAGACACTGACATTTGAATCAGGAGGCTTCAGCTAAGGGCTCTCATTCTGCCTTCCCATGTGGTCTGTATCAGTCTGAGTCCAGAGAAAAAGCCTCTTCCCATATTTCAGTAGCAGGGATTTTACTGATGAAACTGGTTATAATGTTGCAAGAGTTAAAAGGGCAAGTGAGGCAAGGGATGTGAGGCAACCCAGAGATTAGGTGTAACTGGAAACCACTACCACCTGTAAGGTGGAAGGACAGGATGAGGAGTGACAGACCTGAGGAACTAGGGACATTGAAGAAGGTATCTGAGGAATTCAGACCACAGGAGAAACGTGTCTGTTGCTGGGGATGCTACCCAAAGCAGAGTGTGAGAAAAACTACTCCTCTCTTCCTGCCCCCTAACTTCATGCCCATGCCTACTCTTGGAACAATCTAATTAAAAGCTGATTTTCAAGGAATCTTGGGAAATGTGGTTTGCCATGGTCGGTGCCCTGTAATACAGAGCAGAAGTTCAGGGGATTAGATCTGAGACCAAATAGGCAAATCACCAGCTCTTCCTCAATCTTCTCATCCAAAAAATAAAAATAATCATATTGGCCTGGATACCACAATTGAGAAGGAGTGCCCTGCCATCTAAACAGGACCATAAATGTGGGAGAAGTATTTGTTTTTGAATCAAAACCTGATAGAACTGAATGGAGAAATATACAAATCCACAACACTCCTCTCTCAGCGATCAGTAGAGCAAGAAGACAGAAAATTAGTAAGGATAGAGGAGACCTGAACAACATTATCAATTGACTTAATTGATATTAATAAAATATTTCACCTCAAAATAATAAAATGTGCATCACTTTCAAGTGCACATGGAACATTCACCAAGAAAAACCATTTTCTGGGCCTGAAAAATACCTTAACAAATTTAAAAGAATTTAATAAAAAAAATGTTTTCAGACCATAACAGATTTAAACTAGAAATTAATAATAGAAAAGTATCTGGAAAATGTACAAATACTCGGAAATTAAGCAACCTCGTAAATAAAGAGAAAACCACATGGAAAATTAGAAAATATTCTGAATTAAATAAAAATGAAAACAAAAATAAGTAAATTTATGGGATGCTGCTAAATTATTTTGATAGGTGCAGAAGTGGCATTTGACAAAATGCAATATCCATTCTTGATCTAAAAATAAAAAACAACCCAAAGCCTTAGTGAACTTCCTTAATCTAATAAAGGGCATCTACAAAAAACCTATAACTAACACAGTACTTAATGGTGAAATGGTGTGGTAGTGGTGAATGATTTTCTTCTAAGATTGGGAACAAGGTAAGGATGATTGTTCCCACCACTCCTATTTAACATCCTACTAAAGGTCCTTGCCGGTACAATGAGGCAAGAAAAAGATATAAAAGACCTACTGATTGTAAACAAAGAAATAAAATGGCTCTATTCACAGAAAACATGATTATTTACATAGAAAATCCCAAGAAATCTACCCCAAAAAGGTACTAGAACTAATGAGTGAGTCTACATAGGTTGCAGGATACATGATCAATACACAAAAATCAACTGTACTTCTGGATAGTAACATCACACAATTGGAAATTGAAATTAAAAAGACAATGCCAAATAAAAAGATAACACCATTTACAACAGCACTGAAATGGAAATACTTAGGTATAAATATAACAAAATATGTGCATAATCTCTATGCACATCTCTAAAGCACAAAATACTGGTGAAAGAAATCAAAGAAGACCTAAACAAATTGAGACATTTACCATGTTCATGGATTGGAAGGTTCAATACTGTTAAGATATCAGTTCTCTCCAAACTGACTTTAGATTCAGTGCAATCTGAATCAAGATCCCTTCAGGATTGTCTTTTTGCAGATATAGACAAGCTGATTCTAAAATTTATATGGGGAGGTAAAGGAACTAGAAGAGCCAAGCAATTTTTAAAAGGAAAAACAAAGTTGGAATTCTCCAGTACCTAATCTCAGGAATTATCATGAAGCTACAGTAATCAAGACAGTGTCGTAGGGGTGAAAGAATAGACATCTACCTTAGATGGGACAGAATCCAGAATCAAGAAACAGACCTGCATATATATTGCAATTGATTTTCCAAAAAGGTGCAAAGGCAATCCAATTGTCTTTTCAATAAATAGTGCTGGTGAGGATGTGGAGACTGGAACACTCAACACTACTGGTGGGAATGCGAAGTGTATGGACACTTTGGAGAACAGTCTGACAGTTTCCTATAGATTTAAACATACTTACATAAGACTTAGCAGTTCTACTCCCCAAAGAAATGAAAAGTTATGTTCTCACAAAAACCTGTATGTGAACATTAATTTATTATAAAATTTATTTATTTGTAAAAAAATTTTATTGTAAAAAACTGGAAACAACCCAAATGTCCTTCAGCTAGAGTGAACGGACTAACTATTGTACAGCCATACCATGGAATCCTACTCCGCAATAAAAATGAAAAACTAGCGATATCCACAAAAACATGAATCCTAAATACGTTACGCTAAGTGAAGGAAGACAGACTTGTCAAAGGACAAAAATGTATGATTCTATTTATATGACATCTGGAAAAGGCAAAACTATGAGGACAGAAAACAGACCACTCGTTGCCAGTGGCTGGGGTTGAGGGAGGGTTGGCTAAAAGGGACTACAGGAGGGATTTTGGGGGGTGATGGAACTGTTCCATATCTTGATTGTCAAAATCAACTGTAAGCCCAAAAGAGTGGATTTTACTTTATGCAAATATGTATCTCAATAAAAAAGCAAAAAAAAAAAAAAGGCAAAAAAGAAAGTAAACAATTTATATCACAGACTACAAACGATATTTACTGGGCACGTGCCCTTTGCTGGAGTTTATGCTGGACCCTGAAGACACAAAGATAAATAAGATAATCCCTTTAAGGAGCTCACAGATTCACAGGAGGATAAGGCATGACAACAAAGGTTTGGAATTGCTGTTGAGGGATACTGGAGATGGGGTTGACATGTCCTCATGGCATGCCATGAGACCACTAAGGAGGGGTCATCATGTTTAACTGGGGCGAGTGAGATGGGGAATAAGGCAGGCTTCTTAGAGGAGGAATTGCTTCAACTGAGTTTTGAAGGCTGAGAAGGAGTTAGGCAGGCGAGGGGAGGCTATGGACATTGGCCAGAACTGATCTCCCATCTGATATTTGAATATTCAGTCTCAGCACCTTTGCAACCACTGTTTCTTCTGCTTGGACTGATAGATCCTACAGAGCTTCCCATCCTTCAGGGTAAGCCACTTTCTCAGATGGGTCTGCCTGACTACCCTGGTCAAAGACATCCTTCCCCATCTCTTCTTATGAGGGAAATAAACAGAGACCTCTGTTTATTTCCCTCATAAGAAGTGTCTTGCTTATTTATGGTATAAGCACGTGGGCTCTGGGTTCTACACCCAATTTGGCCTCTTAGTGTGACCTTGAGCAAATCATTCACATTTATGTGCCTTGACTTCTTCATTTCTAAGTAGGAATAATAACTACTTTGTAGAATTGTCATCAGCCTAAAATGGGTTAATATATATAAAGAGCCTAGAACAACCCCCAGGTTCTTCCTAGCACAGTGCTTAGCACATGGTAGGCACTTTATAAAATACTTGTTGAACAGATTGTGACTAAATGAAAGAAGGAACTTTCCCATGCTCACCAGCAGATGGCGCATGTATGCAAGAAAAATTAAAACTGGTTCCGCTCCGACACAAATTGGCCAACAGAAGTCGCTGCAGCTCTCTGGGTAAAGGAACCAAGACCTGTGACAGGCTGAGCCAGGGTCCCACGTTACCCAGATAGGATCCTAGACAAGTATTCCAAATGGAGGGTCAGAAAGTTGTAACTGTACTAAAAAGCCAAAGCTGAGAAGCTAAGGCTAAATTATGTTGTACACAATAACATATTCTATAGCTGCCTTTTCTTTCCGTTTTCTCACTTTATCAAATAGTAACAAGGTGCTGGCCATGCAGGCATCTTATATAACCACAACCTCAGTTCAGTGAGGTGGGAGGTTATGGGAATCAAAGGGAGTGGGCATCTGAGTGCAGCAGAAGGAGGCCATGAGCCCTGTGTGATGTTTCTTCCCTGGTGCTGTGGATCTCTGCGGGGCAGGGACAGTGCTCATAAATCTTCTGTGCCCCAGGACTGGGGATCACCCAAAAGGACACTGGACCCGGCCTCTGAAGGGAACTTCTGATCTGGTGTGGACAACGGGCCAGAAAACCAATCTATACAAATAAAGGTCTGGGGGGTACAGTGATGGGAAGGAGAGGTGAGGTTAGGACAGCAGAGGGGACTCAAGCTGTCCTGATGCTCTCTGCATAGGGAAGGCATCTCAGGCAGAGAGTACTACGTGAGCAAAATACGGGGCCTGGAATCACTGGGCTCAGTTACTAAAATCGAAGTAGTTCAGTGTAGCTGGAGAATGGTGTTCAAGTATGTGTTTAGCATGGCTCGAGGATAAGGTCAAGGATTGGGAGTGTATTATTATTAGTGTTGGTAGACTAGCTAGTCTAGCAGTCTAGCACTTTTTCTTTTCCTCTCCAGTCTTGTCAAAAGTCACTGGAGTCCAAGGCCCACCAGCCTGGTACAGTCCTAAATTATTCTTGTCCCGATTTAATTCTTAATAGTGGTCTTCCTCACTCCCCAAAGTTTCCTGGTTTGGTTGGTCCCCTTATTTAGGTGCCCCATGTGTTTCCATTATTACAGTGACTTCATCTTTACTGAGGACAGCTCCAGGATCTGGTCCATCTCATCAGGTGCTCAGCAGAAAGTAGAGGCTCAGGAAGGAGGAGTTTTATATCCGGGGACCACAGAGCTTGGGGTTATAGCAAACCCCTCTCTCCTTTCAGGGAGGGATTGAGATGCCCCTTCCCCAGGGATGGATGCCCGGCAGGGTTTCTGCCCGCAAGAGGTTGAGGCAGGTTTCCGAGGCCTGCTGGAAGCTGCTGATGGAGGCAGAAAAGTCCTCTGCACCCCTTGGTTCTTGGCTCCCCCCTCCCACTGCCCCCCCATCTCTAGGCCACCATAGGTATGGGTCTGGCTGCAGGAGGCAATGACCAGAGGGATGGAGATACAGGGTGAGGAGATAGGACAGCCCTGCCAGCTACTCAGACCCAGAGCAGGACAGGGATGGCCCCGGGGACATCCTGGGTTCTGGATCTGCTCTGATTCTGGATGGGCTCCTGCACTCCCTGGGCCTCAATTTCCCCATCCGTACTAGGTTAAATATCCGTACTATGAAGAGTTAGTTGGGGTGGTCTGCAAGGGACGAGCCAGCCCCAGGCGAATTGGCTTGAGGCAGCACTGAGGGAGGAGGGGTGGTGGTGAGGGAGGGGTGGGAGGGGTGGAGGAGGGGACTCCAAAGGCTGCCAGGCACATTACCACAGAAATATTAACTGCCCCGTCACTTCTCCCAGTCTGGCAGAGGCCATGTCCATAAATTAGGGCCGTGAGTCTGCCAGAGACTTAATGAAGAAGGAGATGAACTTCAGTGAGAGCAGGCAGTCCCTCTGGAGGTCACAAGTCCAGCCCCAGCCTGGACAAAAGGAGCCTGGAATCAGAGGGGGGCCTGGGGTGTCCACGGACACCCTGGCCTGGGCCAGGAAGTTAGGAACTGACTCTGCCATGTTCACTTGCTGCATCCCCAGCACCCAGCACACAGTAGGGGCTCAACCAGTATTTCTGACTGCGGACCAAATGGCGTGGCAAGTCATGGGAAGCTCAGACTGAAACCAGGTCCTCTGGACTCCAGCTGGGCCCTTACCAGTTCCCACACCGGACCTGAGCGGCGTGGGGAGGAAAGGGGCTGCAGAAGTAAAAGGCTTCTCAAGGAGAGAGGGAAGCTCAGCTTTTACAGGGCCACAAACCCTGCGAAGTCTGACATGTTTCTCAAAGTGTGCAGTTTTATGTCTGTCACATTTCTGACAGTTACACACCTTTTCTCTCCCTCTGCTGCTCTTTAAGGGGACATCCCAAATGGAGTTCTTCCCCCCTGGCACTTGGCCCTTGCACCCCCTGCCCACCTCAGACTTCAGCAGCATCAGGAGTAGAGGGGAGGCTGGTCATTCAGAGAGGCTTGGGCGCTGCTAAGAGCACCTGGAGTGGTGGGAGGTATCAGGGTATGAGGGAATCAGGGCAGGGCCAGCCAGACCCCTCCATGTCACCCCTTCCTTTCTCTTCTGGGCTCCTATAGTGGCCACCGCCCTTGTCCCCCTCCCATCTGGGCTCCCATGGGCATGGCTTTGTCTGATTTCGATCTCTGTCTTCAGTGCCCAGCATGAGGTCTGGCACAAAAAGGATGGACAGAAGGAAGCAACAAGTAAGAGGCACTGGGCGGCTCTCCTGCTTCCCATATCCCACCTCTCCACTTCCCTGAGTTCTCCTCGAAGGGCAGAGGTCCCCCTAGAGCCTCCCAGTGAAGGACGTGGGGAGCACAGATCATCTCACACACACATCCGCGTACCCAACCCCAGCCATTGGTGGTCTTCTCCCATTCTCAGACTATCAAGATCTTCCTGCCTCCAGTGCTTTGCACAGAGCGGATACCGCTGATCCTTCTGTTCTTCAAAATCCTACTCATCTTTCAAAACTCCACTCACATGGGACTTCCTCTAAGTAGAAGTCTCTCTAGGCTGGGTCAGGGGCCCTTACTCTAACCTCTGTTTCCTGGGACTTCTTTTCTCTAGATCATGATTAAATATGATTCTCCCTGGGTCATTAGCTTCTCTAGAATTGGCAAAGTTGTACTCAGTAGAGGCTGAATGGCTGGCTGGATTTGCAGAGGAGGCAAGGCTGGGGGCCCGAGGGACCTGTTGATAGTCCCATCAGGCCAAAGGCCACTGATGGGCTGCAAGAAGGGCAGCAGTCCAGAAATGACATTTAATGGGAATTGGTGAATGGCACTAAGGTTAAATATCAACTGGCCTACACTAGGCACTCAATTAGTTGATTTTTGACAACTACTGATTTGGTACTTAGCTTAGCAGCAGCCCTCATATAAAACCCTCAAAGATTTTTGCTGACAACGGACCCACAGCTAACAGCGTATTTTATTTGCCAGGACCTACTGCAGTCTTAGGCTACATCATGAGGGCATGTCGTTGGAACTGGAGAGGCGACCTGTTAGAGACACAGGTCTCTAACCTGTGTTAGAGATACCGTTACGGATTTTGTCCCGGAGAACCGGGAGAGCGCCCTCTGAAGGTCATCCACAGATGGGAACACTTCAAGGGAATTTGACCCCTTCCCACAGGGAATGACTGGGAATTTGCTGGGAACAGATACTCCTGCACCACCTCCAACTCTGGGAGGAGCTGTGCCGGGTGACGTGCACTCCTGGCCCCAAGGCATAGCTGGGGCCGTCAGGGAGTTCCAGGCCGACTCCTCTGGCAATGAAAGGGATGCTTCCAGGAGGGGAGGGAGTGAGCCCCTCATCGAGAGAGGGTGCCCCTTGCTGAGAGGGCCTAGGAGGCTTCCCACCTTATCTCCGAGGTCCTTTTCAGTGTCTAAATGGCCCAAATTCTAGCATTATGTGGCCCTAAGATTCCCAAATGCCAGAAGTCGAGCCTTCTGCATGTGGTTCTAGGGCTCTGCGAACCTGAATGTGAAATAATCCAGTCTGAGGACCTTGAGGCAGGAGATAAGCCTCTTACCATGGCCCTGCTGGCCCAGAACCCACCTGGCTCCTCGATCCACGTATCTCAAAGGGTCATTTTATCCATATCCACCCCCCACCACTTCTAGGCTGCTGCTTCTCTCAGCCTCTCACGTACCCAAGGTGCAGTTCCTAGTCCTCTCCCCAGGACAGCATAGCATGACACAGGTTATTAAGGGAGTGTCACGTAATTCATCAGGGGGGATGATACCAAAGCGGCAAATAACGATCCCTCCTTTTCTGCCTGAATTAACTGCCTCTGATTCTCTGTAGCTGGATTTCCTCCCTGATGGCCTCATCTGATGCTAATGTTTCCAGTCCAACAGCACCTCCCCCACAGCCCCCACCCCCACCACAGTGATGAGGAATGACAGGGTAAAAGGATGTAGAGAAGTGTAGGATTCCACCCTGGCTATGGATAGCCTCCTCTCAGAGGATAAAAGGCAGGCTAGTTTGGAGAGCGATGCAATCCCAGTGGGAAGTCCCTCCATGTGTCTCACCTCAATCCTGCTACACGCAGTCAGAGTCTATTTCTTCTCCCATACATCAGGAGAAGACACCAAAGGTCACTGCCTCACCTCAGGGAGGTCCAAAATACCCTCCCAGGTGTCCCCTCCCACCTCCTTCAATGCCCAAGGTCAGCAGGAATGACATGGCACCACTTCCAAGAATAGAGTTTCCGAGATTATTGCAGACTTTATAGAAAACTGCCCAAGGGAGATCCAGATGTCTTGGGTGGGGGTGGGAAGGCAGGCCTCAAGCCAATATGTTGGGGCGGGGGCACTTCCTGTATGCAGAGGCCACACAGGCCAGCCATTCTGCCTGACCTAAGGGATGGGAGTCAGGGAGAGGCAGCCCCCTCCCCACTCACCAATTGTGCTTTGGGATCATGCAGAAGGCAGGGCACTGACACTCTGACCTTAAACAGGATAACTTGTGCCTGAGACAAGAGATGAGGCCCCTCACCTCTTCTAAAAGGCATGGAGGAGGGAGGCATGGCAGCAAGGGATCCCCAGGGTAGAAGAGTCACATGGGTGGGAAAGAGCTTGTGGGCAGCAGCTCCCAGCCCTTCAGAGCCTCCTCCCCTGCCCCTCTCTGAGGCCACGATGAATGGGTGACCCCGGTTCTGAGGCCCAACCAACTACTTTAAACCCCTAGGGTTCTCTCCCTCATGCTGGCACCTGCACCCGTCTTGCAGGCCTGGAGAGCTCATCTTAGGAGGAAAGGGGGGGTGGGCACACCCCAGGAATGGATTCCTCACTGGACCCTCACAGAGTGAGTGCAAGCGATGGGTGTAGGGGGGATAGAGAGCCTAAGATTTGGGCAGGGGGATTAAATTCTGATCAGGGTGAGGAGCTGAGCGTCTTGAGATTAGGGACAAGCACTGAGTATTGGGGGATCAGAGCCCCAGTGAGAAAGGCTGAGGATCGGTTCCATACTAAGGCTATAACAGGGTGTGACTGTCCCTGGGATGGGAGATAGATGGAGCTGAGCCCCAAGCCTGGGCCAAGGAAGGGAAGAGCCTGAGCCAGAGCTGGGGTGGGGGGCAGTATGAAATACATCCCCACATTGGAGGAGGGTGCCCGACCCTCAGGGCCCTGGGAAGTGGGCGTCTGCAGGATGGGAGGGCTCGGAGCTCCGGGGTGAGAAAAAGGCTCAAAGTTCACAAAAGCCTTCAGAGGAGTGCTCTGCTTCTGAGACCAGAACGGGATGAGAGGGTCCCTGAGCCCTGGGAAGGGAGTTGAGGTCTCCAAGCTGGAGATGGGAGTCAGTGATGTCTAGGGCGACGTTTCCCACTGAGAGGTCAGGCCTCAAAGCATAGGGTGGTGGAGGCAGTCTTAGGGCTCTCGGATTGAAGGACAAAGTTTCCTGGCCAAGTCTCGAAAGGGGGAGGGTGCTTTTGAGGGTTCAGGAGGGATGTGTCAGAGCCTGAGATGGGCAGGTAGGGTTTCTAGAATCAGAAGAGGGCGTCTCTTGATCTTTGATGGTGAGAGCTCTCAGAGGTTGGGGAGGGGGGTACAGCTTGGGGCCTCCGGGTGGGGGCAGGGGAATGCCATAATCCAAAGGTCTCAGGCCGGTCAGGGGCAAGTCTCGAAGCCCCCAACTCACGGGTGTCTCATACCCATGGCTTCGGGCCAGGCAATCCCAGTAAAGTCATCAGCTGGCAGGGACAGCCGTCAACCCCCAAGGGGCAACACTCAGAGGCCCGAGCCCGGGGAAGTGGCGCGGGAGCCGGCGGGGGCGGCCGGGGCGGGCGCGCGGCGCGGGTCTGCGTCCTGCTCATAACGGTAGTGGTAGCCCTCCATCTGGTCCCGGCAGGCCTCGCGCAAGTTGCGCATCCAGCGCTGGATGCCGCGGCGGTTTAGGTAGAGCACCATGAGGAAGATGAGGCCGATGAGCGCCAGCACCAGCCCAAAGAAGACGTAGGAGGCTTCCAGCTCCGGGCCGGCGAGTTCCACTTCTTCCCCGCGACCGTCGGCGTCGCGGTCGGCGCAGCGCAGCCGCGCCTCGTCCAGGTCCAGGAAAGGCCGGTCCTGCAGCGCTCGCGGGGCGGCGCAGCGCAGGCGCCGCGCGTCAGGTACGCGCTCCGTGGCGTTGCGCAGCCAGGCCAGCAGGGGGCGCGCGGCACAGCCGCAGCGCAGGGGGTTGTCCGCGAGCAGCAAGCGCGGCGCGGGGAGGCCGCCATCGCGCTCGAGCGCGCGCAGCTCCTCGGGACCCAGGCCCCATAGCGCGTTGAGGCGCGCGTCCAGCTGCTCCAGGAGCGGCAGGCGCAGCGCGGCGGGCGGCAGGCGGCTCAGCGCGTTGCCCGCCAGGCCCAGGAGGCGCAGCTCGTCCAGCTGGGCGAGCGCGGCGTCCAGCGCGACCAGCAGCGTGGGGCCGCCTCGCGCCAGCGCGTGGTTGAGCTGCAGCGAGCGCAGCGCGGGCAGCCCGCGGAAGGCGCCGCCGCCCAGGGCGCGGAGCGGGTTGTGGCTCAGGTCGAGCGCCGTCAGGCTGGGCAGCCCGTCGAAGGCGCCGTCCTCCACCACCTCGATGTTGTTGTGCGTGAGGCGCAGCGCGCTCAGGAGCGGCAGGCGCACGCCGCCCGCCGCCGCCTCCTCTTCCCCGTCAGCGTCCCCGCCGGCGAAGGCGGCGGCGCGCAGCACGGTCAGGTTGGCGCCCACGATGGTGAGGTTGCGCGCGTCGGGCGGCACGTCCCGCGGCGGCTGCCGGAGCTCCGCGCCCGACGCGCAGCGCAACAGCAGCTTGGGGCCGCCGAAGCAGTAGCACTGGAAGGGACAGGGTGCGGCGGGCCGGCTCAGCGCCGCCGCCACCAGCAGCAGCCCCGGCAGGAGCGGCCCCCTTTGCTCCGGCTGTCCCGGGCGCGGGGCCATCGCAGCTGCCCCTGCATCCAGCGCCCCGGCCGCCGCGCTCACCAGTGAGTTCGGAGCGCCTCGGGGGCGGGGAGGGGGGCGGGTGGGGCAAGTCCTTGACGCGGAGCGGCTGGCGGTCGCGGTCGGTCCGTCCGCTGGCTCTAAAGTCCGAGGAGCCTTCACTTTCCTGGCTGGGGCGAGAGGGGTCAGGCGGGGAGCAGAGCCCCCCGCCCCCCGTGCCCTCCTCGCCCTGCGCGCCGGCCTCCGACTCTCGCGGCCGTTCCGGGCTCGGAGCCGAGTGGGCAGGGTTTGTCTCCCCCCTCCCGGCCTCCTCCTCCTCCCCCAACGGAGTCTCCGCGCCCTCCTCGCCGAGAGGCGGGGTGGGAGGCTACCGAGAATCAGGGCTTTCGGCCGCTGCGCTTTCTCTTCCCCCCCTCTCCGGCTCCGGGGCTGCTGAGAAGTTTGGCTCTCCCAGGCTCTGACTTGCTTCTCCCTGATCTCCCCCCATTCCCACCCCCCACGTTTCAGCTGGTTCCTTCCTCCTCCCTCTATGGCACGTGTGGGGCGGGGCCGGGCGGGGGATTGCTGGCAGGTGGGTCAGCACCACAGAGCAAGAATTGGGAGGGGAGGACCTTAGGGTTCCCCCTACGAGCACAGGCCAGGATGAGGGGTGGGCTGAGAAAGTTATTCAGCTTTCAGCCTCTTCCTGATCGGTGTGACCAAGGAGAGGGCTGTGCTAGGAGAGACTGGAAAATCCCCAGCCCTGGTTCCCCCCTCAGCAACCCCAGTTACATTAGGCCTGGCTGGGTCACCACTCTTGCAGGTCCTGTGGGACCAGCGTTTTCTCGACCCCATCCTACCCCCACCCAGGGAAGGCAGCACCAACCCCCTCCTCCTTTTCTCCCCCCTTCTCCCCTCCAACTCACTGGCTGCTCTGCTGGGAGTTCCATCTGATTTCCTCCACCAGGCTGGACTCCTCCCCCAAGCACTCTCCTAGGCCCTAGGACCTGGTGGGTGTGGTGATTCAGCTCTTTGCTGTCCCCTCCCTGCTCCAGCACCTGGGGACCGTGTTAGATTGTTCTACCGGGTCTCAGGCCCCTGACGTTGTTGGACACCATCGACTGCCCCTCCTCCCCTCCAGGGTATCCCACCTGTAAATGTTGAAAGGGTGGGAGGGTTTGGAGCTCTAGAGATTTGGAGAAGGGGAGCGGATTTTGCAGCATTGAGTGGTAGTGGGGGGGTGGCCTCAGAGGGGGCCAGGGCCTGAGCTGTTTATAGGTTTGTTTTGTTCTGGATTTTTTTTTTTTTTTTTCTCAGAACTGGGAAGCTCCAGACTTGATTTAAAGAGATATGCTCCTGAGAAGGGAGCACTCCTGGCCTTGGCATGAATTATTCAGGCTGGAGAGGCTGACACTTGATCCACAGGCCATTCTGGTCTCAGCAGAGCTGGTTGGGATAGAGGCTCCACCCTCCCCCCCACCCCCCCAAATAAGAATCAGTCAGTCTTTCTCCTGAATTAGGGACAGTTGTTCAGTTGACTTCTTCCCTGAGGTTATATTTAACAGATTGACCAACAGATCAATACCACTTAAGGAGAAGAGGCAGACCCTGCGGTGGCCTGGGTCCCAGGCAAAGACCAACAACCTCACAGGCCAGGTCTGTTGATGCTGGGGTGGGAGGGCGGGGGCTCCTCTCCCCCTTCCTTCCCTCTCCCCCTTCCTTCCCTCTCCCCATCCCTGTCATCACTCCCGGGTATTGGCAGATGAGAACTATAACTTGCACCTGCAGGATTGGACGTATCTACACAGGTGTACATGTAGGTTGCACGTGCATATATGCATGGACGTGTAGAGGCACGTGTGACACATGAACAGTTCAAGGTGCATCCACATGTGAGGAAACACAGACTCGTGCTTCCTTGGATGTGCATCCACGTGCATAGGACGGTGTGTACAGGTCTGCCCAGGGTTGCGGGCAGGCTCAGATACACCTCACACAAGTACCTGCAGGCCATTCATATATGTGCACATGTTAACACAGATTCGAGTCCATCTGGTGTGTGTCCATACATTCATAAGCACATAAATACTTGAACATTCATATTTCTGGGACCATGTATGTTCCTGGGTACATTCTCGGAGGGGCAAGCTTACAGACGCATGCATGCAAGCACGTGCATCCAGAGATCGGACAACATACTCTGAGCCCATTCCTGACCTCCACCATGCCTTGGTCTGTACAAGTAACAGGCTGAGATACCGTTTCTCATATGGGCACAGGTGCTCAGACAGCCATTGGGGCTGGGCCTCAGCTGTTGTGCTTCCCCGAGCCCTGGCCCACATCAGCTCCAAGCCCCAGCTCTGACATCTCCCTGGTGAGAGGTGCTGGCTCTTCTTCCTATTATGTTTCCAGTACAGGGACTAGCACGAGAGAGTGTGCAGTAAGTGTAGATGGGTGGGTGGATGGATGAATGAATGAATGGAAAGGTCTCTGCTTTCCTGTCCCACTGCATAGAGCCCCTTCTGCCTTCAGCCTCTGGGGAATCACAGACCAACTGCCAAGGCCAGAGCCCCATTTCCAGGGCCCCTTGGTGGCTGGTTCCTGGTGGGCTGATGGCCTCCTTGGGAAAGGGCCACAGGGCAGCAGGCAGCCTCGATTGGGGGATACTAGACGGGATCGGGCACATTCAGGCTGGTATGGCCATACTGACTGGGGGGTACTAGAAATCTCAGAGAAAGGAGGCCCAGAGAGAACCTAGAACCATCAGGTATCAGAGAATAAGGCAGTGACTATGTTTTCTAAGTGGGGAGTCTGAGGCCAGAGGGCCAGGGACTTGCCTCAAAGCCGGTGACTGTCAGGGTTTAGCCTAGCCCCAGGCTCCTTGCCCAAGGCATTGTCCAAGGTAGTGGCCGCATCTGAGAAGGGCCAGTGCAGCAGGGAATCTCATCCTGACCCCGGGAAGCCGAAGCCAGCAACAGATGCCAGAGTGGATGTGGTGTGACCTTGAGCCACTCTCCACCTCTGGGCTGTCGACTTCTACTTCTGGAAAGTAGATGGGCTTCTGAAGTCCTATCCTTCCTAGGCTTCTCAGGGCTGTTGTGACGAAGTGAATGGAAAGTACTTTGAAACAAGAAAAGCCATATCACCTAGGGTCTGGGGATCTTCACCATGTGACTGGATGAAACATTGCCCTTTTCTGGGACTAATTAGCTCCCATGTCATTTTGCCCTGTTCCATCTTCCTCCCTCCCCCAGCATAGCAAGTTCATGGTAGATGGTACGAGGAATGAGTCTCTACTTGCTGTCCCTGTGAATGCCTCTACGCAGCCTCCTCCCTACCCTCCCCTCTTTATGCAGGTGTTCCCCTTCTCTGTTCAGGTTCCCCTGGAACAAAGTCTGTCGGCTATTTAGGGGTCTCTGTTCTCTGGAGGAACTTCCGTCTCCATCTTGTCAGTATTCCGTATGCAGTAGGTGTTCAATAAATGTATGTCCAATTGTGTCTGGGGCTGTGTTCATTCTCTGATGCATCCAGTGGAAGTATCTTTGCTCAGATTGTTTGCCTCACTTGGGATGCTCTCTCCCCTTGACTGTTTCTTTGGCCCAGCCCACTGATCCTCAGGGCTCGGCTTGAGTTCTGTCCCTTCCAGGAAGCCTTCATGGCTCCTTCTCTCTCCTTTGAATTTCACTTAGCAACCAGAGGGCTGGAGCTCCTCTGAGCCCCCTAACTGTCAGCACCTGGGGCTCAGGACTGGTCTGGTCTCCTGTGTTGTCAGCTCAGAGCTCAGCATGGAGAGGGCACCAGGGAACATTTATTGGATGAAATAATGATTTAAAAATCTCTGGCTTGCTCCTCTCATCTCTGTGAGGCAGGCTAGGTGAGGAGCCCCCGTCTGCACTTTATACCAGGAGACAGCCTCCCAGAAAGGTGAAGTGCTTTCCTCAAGGTTGCACAGCTGACTGAGACCCAGTCCTGACAGTAGCTCAGGTTTCCTGCTCATCTTCTATGCTGCAGCCCTCCCCATTCTAGGCCCTCTCTCTGGAGAGTGTGACTGGGTCAGGTCCCAGGGGACCCTGTGGGCAAAGAGCTCAGGCCCTCAGGGTTGCCTTAGGACTCAGCAAGTGAGTCACCGCAGCCCACTCAAGCAGAGTGATTGACCTTTGCTGGGTTGAGAATCCCCCCTATGTCAATTACACCAGACTCCCCCTTTTTTTTTTAAGAGAGAGCACACACTTACAAGCGGGGGTGCAGAGAGAGAGAGGGAGAGAGAATCCTAAGCAGGCTCTATGCTCAGTGTGGACACAGGGCTCTATCTCACTTAGCTGACTGAACCACCCAAGTGCCCCTGAACCCCAGTTCTTGAATTTATTACCCCCCTAGGTTCCAGAGCCCCTCTCTGAGCCTTCCAAGGTACTGTCCCTCCCCTAACTCCAGCTCCTTCACTGGGCTCCTTTTCTCTCCACAAAGGCCCTGCTCTCTGTAAGGTCCACTGAGCCTTGGTAGGGAGCCTGCAGAGGTTTGGCAAGTTCCCTGAGGTCACCCACCAGAGAGCCCTTTCCCTGTCTGCCTCCAGCTCCATCTTGTTCATCAGAGGTGCGTCAGTGTTCCTAAAGTCCTTAGGCAAGTCTGCTTTTCCAGATCTGTTTCTTGTCTGCAAAGAAGGTGTGTGTGTGTAGACAGAATGATCTTGGAGGGCTTTTAGTCCTGTGCCCCTTGGCCTTTTAAGGGTGGGGATCGTGGAGGGGAAGGTAATACTGTGATTTGCCCGAATTGGTGCCCCCACCTCAATGTATGACCTTGAACTTGGCCCCACCCGGACTATAACGTGGTGGTAGCATAGTCTGGTGGGGGAGGAGGGTCTTCCTAAGTCTGTAGCAGCATGTGATATCCAGGGTCCCTTTATCTTGGCAGACTCCCTTTCCCTCTGCCCCCGCTTCCTCCGAGGCAAGCGGAGGAGCAGCTGGACAGGGCTGACATGATGAAGCTCAGTCATTAGGTAGTGGGGGAGCCCCAGGTTCTCTTGTGTAACTTCTGCACTGGCAGGGAGGGGAAAACTCCACCTCAGGCTTTGCTGTTCCCATTTCTTACTTCCCCCTCCCCCCTGCTGCATCGACCATGAGACACAGGAAAATCCATAGACCCAAGATTCATTTTCTCCATTGAGTCAGCAGAGGCCACACTGCTTCTGAGGGGCCAGCAATTGGCTTTTAAATAACTCTGATATTTAATACCCTCCTCCTCCACTCTGCAGCGTGGGCCTCTGGGGAAAAGCTAGAATAAATGAACTGGATGAGTCCTCTGAAAGTCCTAAGTGCTCCTGCCTCCACCTCAACCCACCCTCCTCCACCCAGACTCCCAGGCCATTGGGAAAAACCAGATTCCTTATTACCTTTGCACTGTGCTTTACAGTTTCTAAGTGGTGTCCCAGGCTGGGTCTGTTATCCCCAGGTTAGAATTGGAAGCTAAAGTTTAGAAAAGGGGAGTGAGCCCATCTTGTTTTGGGTCTTGGTCTACTAGTGGCTGGCTGTGTGACTGTGAGCAGGTTCATATCCCAGTCTGGGCTTCTAACTCCTTATCTGTGCTACAAGGTGGTTCAGCTGGTGGGTTGTGGCTGGTCCCTCTAATTGTAAAGTTTTCATGAGTTGCTGCCCTGATCTAGGTCTCCTCTCATGGAGCTGCTTTTTGCCTCCACATTCCTCTTCTTGGGGAAGCTAAAGGCAGAGCAGACTGAGGCTCAAGGCCAGGCAGAAACCGGTTTGGCCCCAGGGTTCCAGTGTAAACTCAATTGAGTCTGGGGCAGGAGTTGGTGGGTGAAAGAGGAAGGAGCAGCGTTGGAGGATTTTCCTCTCCACCCCTCCCCTCACTTCCCAGGTCCTTCCCTTCCCTCTTTCTCCTTTCTTCTGCAAGTAGAGGTCAGGACAGGTCAAGGGTAGTAACCTATTTAAATCTTGGTTTCCTTAAAACTCAGGGTCTCTGCAGTTGTAGATGCAGTTTGAGGAAGGTGGGAGCAAAACTCTTAAGCTGTACCAGGTTCAGGCTCCTGATGATGGAAGTTAGTGGGCCCCGTTCTCCTGGCTTCACCACTCTTCCTTGTCATTCAGAAGATAGGAATTGATATCTCTGTTGGTTGTAAGAGAACACTGGGAGATTATGAGTGGTGCTTGGGGCCACCCCAAATTCATGATGGGACAGAGCCTATATTATAGGTTTTCTGATTCCCAGTTTGGTGCTCATGCCACCATCCTGCTGCATGCAGGAAGTTGGGGGCTGAGGGATGGGAATGGGAGAGGCAGGTGGGTTCTTGCTTAGATCTGGGAATAACCTTAGTTTGCTTGACTTCCTTAATATACTCTTTTTGGGTCCTCATGATCCTCCTCAGCTGTACCAAGCCTTCTACTTCTAGAATTACAGAATCTTGGAATCAAAACATTGAATTATAAGAACCGCAGAGTTGGAAGGCCATAGGACCATGGTCTGTTTGAATCAGAACATAAGACTCTTATGGTGGTAAATGAAACACTTAGAACTTGTGGAAGGTTGTTATATTAGTGTTCCCCCAATTAATGCTGCCTATTTGTATCTACACTTTTAGGCTGTCCCTTCCCATACTGACTGGTTTGGCCAAATGAATTCCTTTGGCTATTGAGACATCAGCAAATGTGATGCAAGCAGAGGATTTAAAAGTGCTTGTGCATTGGGGCTTCCCTCTTTCTGTCCCGTGAGATCTCCATGTGTAGAAACCTAGGCAAACTTCTTAGGGGAAGAAACCAGAAATGAGCCATCCCAGCTGAAACTTCCAGGTGATCTTCTAGCTGACGTCAGCTGCCTGAGTGACCCTAGAAAAGACCAGGAGAACTATCTAACTGACCCAAGCCCAAAATTGCTGACTCTCAGAATTGTGAACAAATAAAATGGTTGCTGTTTTAAGTCATTAAGTTTGGGGGGAGGTGATTTGTTACACAGCAGTAGATAACTGACTCAGAGGCTTAGAATTAGAATTGTAGAATCTTAGTCATAGTTTCCATATACCCCTATGAGCATGAATCTTGGTTCTTGGGACCAGAGACTGGACTCTTTGATGTAGTATCTGAGGAATAGAAGGGCCTTGAGAACTCATTTCTTTAACTCCCACCCAGTGCTACACGCTCTTTTACAGACCGATTGATAGACCAATTGATCCACTCATCCTCTTCCAACCTGAGCCCTCCCACCACCCACAGTGTCCGTTATTCTTTGGCATTTTGTCCATTCTGTCACAAGGTCTTCTTGCCCCACTCCTCAGCTGGCTTCTCAATCCCTTCCTTCCACTTTAGGAAGCCTTCCCCTGTTGATCTGCTTGTCTTGGGAGCTAAATGTCGATGTGGTGATAACTTGTCTTGGTATTTATCCCAGTTCCTGGCACAGAGTGTGGGTTCATGGACATATCCTGAAGAAGACTACCACTACCCGCCCCCGCCCCCTCCCCGCCCCAAACAACTCACTTTTTCCTGCTGTCCCCTTACTACAGAGTTCCTGGATCTGTCCGTGGTGCTGAATGCCTTTTTCCTTCTTGCCACTGTCTGCCTCAGAACGGCTACTTCCAAAAGGTAGGAATCATTTCTATGTCCTGGAATTAAATCTCTCTATCAATGCCCCCCTCTCCTTCCCTCCCTCTCCTTCCTTCTTTGTCTTTCCTTCCCTCCCTCCCCATCTCCCATTTCTCCCTCCCCAATGCCCCCATCACTCATACGGATCATTAGCCCAGAGGATTTCATGAAAACTAATATGTAGTGATATATACTAATTGGGATTAGGTTTAGTGGCATCCATCAGAATGCCCCAAACAACAGTCTCTTAAATGATAAAAAATAAAAGTTTATTTTTTCATAACAAAAATCCAGATGTAGCAGTTTAGAATTTGAATGGTTTCTCCACAGTCATGAGAAACCAGTACTCCTTCCTGCTTCCCACTCTGCCTTCCCTAGAGTGTAGTCCTCGTTCTTTGGTACAAAATGGCTGCTAGAGCACCAGCCATCACATCAGATATCAGATGGAGACAAAAGATAAATAAGGGTGCCACTTCTCATAATTTTATTTCACTTATATATGGCCACATCTAACTAGCTTCAAAGAGCATGGTAAATAACAGTCTTTGAACTGGGAGGCAATCTGCCCAGCAAAAAGTTGTAGTCCTTGTTATTGAGAATGAAAGAGAAATAGCTATTGAAAAGTAACTAGAAATCTCTGACATTAGTAATGGAACAGTGGCATTGATGGTGACAGTGACTGTGGTGTTGATGGGACAGCAATGGTAATGATGGTGGTAGTAGAGGGAACAATAACAGTAATGGTGGTGATAGCAGTGATGGGGATGAAGAAGATAGTGGTGAGAATGGTGATGATAAAGGTGGTGTAATGTAAGCTCTGGTCCAGGAACACAGACTCACTCAAGCATCAGCCTGGACCAGGAGAATACCAGAGGAGGGACCCAGTGACTACAAGGTGTTTGGAGCTTGGGGCCTGCCCCAAGCCACAGGGGCACTGCTGCTTTGCAGTTCATCAGCCTTGAGGTTCTCACCTTCTTGAGTCCAAGTCACCCCCAGCAGAGCATGAATCAGATTCCTCCCACTTAGTCTGGAAATCACTCTGGAATGAAAACTTAAGGCCTGAGGGAGGTGGAGCAGCAAGGGCGATATTGGACTTCCATTTATTAGACAATAAATAGTGATAGAATTTGTTGCAGTCAAGGAAGGCTTTGCGGTGAAATACACAAACACATGGACACGTAGTCTCAGAAATAGAGATAAATGGATTCAAAGACAGACATACAGAGAGAGTTACAGATATGCAGAAAGAAACAGTCCCATAGTCTGGAGACACACAGACCTACTTCATCTCATAAGGAGGCACCAGGCCAGCCCCTCTCCCCAGAGACACAGGCCATCCAGCCATCTTATCCCACAGGACAACTTTCATATTACCCCTGGGTCCCATGGACTGAAGGTACCAAGGACCAGAAAGGCCACTGCAGAGGGGGCTCAGAGCTCAGTGTGACCTTTGATACCCCTCCCACCTGGAGTGAGGTCGCACCAGTGCTCTGTGGCCCGCCCCACGCCAGCCTAGGTTCTGCGGCTGAAGGTGACCAGAGGGGTGGGACTTGGGTTGGATGGGGTGTGTCCTCCAGGATGCCTCCCCCCAGGGGCCCAAGGACACACCTGGAAGCCATTAGCAGAGGAGCCATCAGGCAGCAGTCTCTGGCTCCAGGTGAGAAGGCGTGATGAGAACATGTGGCAGCCTCCTGCCCGCTGGAGCCGGAGGGTGGAGGACACCTTGGCCTGAGTAATTTCCAGCGTCACTGCCCTGGCACCCACCTAGTATGCAAAGGTAATCCAGACCTTGGTGCTCAAAATGGTTGGTGAGCGTGCCTTCAGTTCATCTCCTGGACCTTTGAGGCCAGATTTCTTGACCTTCACAGTGATACTTTTCTTCCAGGAAGCCTTCTTGATGACTCCTCTGCTCTCCTTTGTCTTTTTCTTTCTCTGCTTCTTCTTAAACCTCCTATATGACATCACTCTGATCTGCCTACCCTTTCCACTGATCTGTGCTTCTTTGTAAGGGGCAGCCCTGCTTGGTTCTAGCCACCGTGGTCCTCCTCTCTGTCCACCTAGAGCAGCTTTATTTCACTGTGGTTTCAGTCCTTTCTTATCGGTGGAAGATGTTTGGGTCCCACTTTGGGTCTCAGCCCCCTTTCCTCCTAATCCTTGGCCTTGGGATTCATGACTGACTCATTTCCCATCTCTGCAGTGCTGGAGCTCCCAGCCTATGAAGGAAGCTGCAGAGAGCTCTGCTCTTTGTACTTAGATCTATTGCCACCAGACTAGGCCTCAAGAACTGGAGGTTCTTGCCACCCCAGAGCTACTTCTGCCTTTCTCGCCTTACGTTGGCCAGGATGATCTAGTGCTGGCTTCCCCCAGCAGGTCAGGTTCTAAATCCCTAGATTTCCCCAGCTGTGTCCCAGAATGACAGAGAAAGCATTCAGCTTCAGGTGTGTTTGGGTAGCTTCCCCCAACTCTGTAAGGGCATGATATCCCTGGGGATCTCTGGGACCTCATCACTCTCTGGAAGGCTGTGGGTGGGCAGGAAGATCTTGAAGGCTAGCCAGAACATTGATCATTGGATGCCCCACATATTCCTGGACTTAGGACAGGAACCTCAAGACAGATGTATGGATAGCCACCTGGGCAGTTCCCTCTTGGGCCAACTGCAAAGTCCGTGCCGCGGTAGCTCCCGTGGCACACCCGGCATAAGCTGCTCTCACCCCTCCTTAGTGCACTGCCTGCTACGGCGGGGGCTTCAGCTTGGCCCTGCCAGTATGTCCCAGCCCTGCCCTGGGGAAGGGAAAAAGAAGCCAATTGGAAGTTCAGAAAAGGAAAGGCTAAAAAGGAGCCCATAATCGGCCCTAATTAGCCACTGGGAGAGAGAAAAAGAGGTCAGAGGCCTGAGTCTACTTCTGAAAGAAAGCACCTGGCAGGCAGAGCCATAGCTGGTCTGCACTCCCATACTACGCAGCACGGGGCTTGGCCCCACACCAGCCCACCTGATCCTGATTCTAAGGACCCCCAGCTGGGGGAGGGCTCTGCAGCTACCCATAGACCTGTCATGGCCCTCTCTTCTGGAAGAGGCAGCTGGCTATGGGGAAAGAGGGAAGGGGGGAGGAGGAAGAGGGAAGGCAGACAGACTTAAGTGAGCATCCACTGTATGCAGTGTGCTGTGTCGAGAGGTTTACATACATGCTTGTATTTAATTTTCACAGTGGTCCTGAAATGGAGGTACTTTGGCCCCAGTTTTTAAACAAGGAAGTGGACACTCAGGTTAAGTAGTTGACCCAAGATCGCACAGCTTAAAAGGGCCGAGTGGAAAGTCCATCTCAGGCTGTGTGCTTGGCAACCTGTGCTCTTGGTGCTCTGAAATGAGTGTTCGGAGGGCAGAGCCCTTGCCTGCGTCATCGCTTGTGTCCCAGTGCGCAGCCTGGTGGGGGGCAGCATGTGGCTGGTGCAGAGAAGAGCTGGTGTACTCAAGAGGCAGGACAGGCTGATCCAGGGAAGGACATAAAAAGAGGGGGACGGAGGGATGGTGGAGGCACTAGAGATAGATTACTTCTATCCTCTGGGACATCATGCAGGGGACCCCTGGGGCAGCTTTCCTGGGGCTGAGGACAGTGCAGGACTGAACACAGCTTGTGACCGGCTGTGGGGGAGGCGGGGGAGGAAGAAGTGCAGGAACAGTGCATTTCTTCTCCCCTTTTTGCCAGTCCTCCTACCCTCCCACCCACCCCCGATGGTTAAGCTGAAGCAGAAAACAAAATGAAGAACCTTTAGCCTTTGCTGGAGCCAAGCCACCTCTGCTTAGCCTGGGCAGAACACCAGCAGGCCAGCTGGGCCAGGGCCAGGTCCAGAGCAGGGTGGGGGACATTGAGGAGGAGAGGATACACAGGACCTCAGGGCAGGGCCACTGTGGGCACAGCGCTCCTCCACACAGGCTGGATCTCCTGGCAGGCGCTGAGCATCCCTAACAGAGGAGAGAGGCAGCAGGATGGGGAGAGGGAAGGAGAGCCCCCCCGCCGGCCCTGCTTATGATCACCCCAGTAGCAACTGGGGAATAGGAGAGAACACATTTTGGGTCAGGTAGACTTCACATAGCAGCTGTCTTTATAACTGCCACCCTCAAAGGTAGTGATTCTCAGTCCTGATTATATTTTATTTTAATATTTTATTTATTCACTTAACAGCAAGAGAAAGCACAAGGGGGGGCAGCAGAGGGAGAGGGAGAAGCAGGCTCCCCACTGAGCAGGGAGCCCGACGTGGGCCTCGATCCCAGGACCGCGGGATCACGACCTGAGCCGAAGGCAGACGCTTAACCGACTGAGCCACCCAGGAGCCCGTCAGTCCTGATTTTAAAGATGAGGAAACTGAAGCACAGATTGGCTAAGTAACTTGTCTAAGGCCACAGAGTGAGTAGGAGGAGGGCTGGGATTCCACCCCTGGCTCTTTGGCTCCAGGCCTGGTCTTAATAATCATCATCTCCTGAGTAGGGCAGCAGAAGCTTGCCTGTCTGCACCCACCAGCAATTAGGGGCCCCTCGGTATTGTGAAGAATGTCAGTGGAGTGTGTCTGATTAGGCTCATCATTGCCCAGCATGGGACACATGTGTTTTTAAGATGGATCACCATTATCCTTGGCTGAAGAATTGCATGGGGTTTTCTAATTACAAATTATTCCTGCTGGATTTCATTATGCTCCCTCTTGTCTGGCTTTTTGTGTTCTCAATCTTACAAAACTGAAAATCATAGTTGGCCGAGCTTGTTTTCTTGGTCTTAAAATATACAGCTAAGCTTTTATTAAGATACAACGTTGTTACATTTTTAACGAGTGAATGTTTAACTCAATATTACAAGAAGACCGCAATTATTTGAATTTAACCATTCCACCTTTATAATGAGTCAGAAGAACAGGATGGAAATTTACCTTCCTATAGAAAACCTTCCTTCATTTGGAAAGCAGATTTCCTGTGGTAGCAGGAGATTCTCATTTAAGTGTTTTGAACTGTTTTCAGCCAACAGCCAACTGTTGTAGGCAAGTCACCTCTGTTAATTTGATCATTTCTAAGTGACACTTTTCATTGAAGACTAAAAATTCTTCAGATTTAACAGCACTAGCAAAGATGGTAGAAAGAGAATGATTCGTGTCATTGAAAAAAGAAGAAAATGTAGTGCTTACCAGGACCCAGCAGAGGTTTACTTAAAGGAAGTCAGGCTAATCTCCCCTCTCTCCTCCTTTTGGGAGAACCTGAGTGATAGATCAGGGGTCTGTCAGAGTCCTGAGAATCTTGATTTCAAAAAGGCATTTGGAACATCTCCCAAAGTATTTTTATGGCAAGACAAGGGGCGGGATCAAATAGTGATACTCTAGGGGAATCCCTAGCTGCCTGGACAGCTGGTGGAGGGAAATTGATTGGTGGATCAATGGCAGTCTGGAGGGCAGACTATAGCCCTGCTTGGGACTCAGTCTTCCATCCTGATATGCTTAGTCTGATGTCTTTTTCAAGGACTTGGATGAAGCCAAATAAAAAATGTATATCAAATCTGTAGACCGTGTCAGGTAGCAGGACTGGGTTTCAAAATGATTTGGATTGACTTGATCTATCAGTGGCGACCGTGGGTTCAAGTTCATGGAAGTAAATGCCAAGTTCCTACTGGGGCTCAAAGGTTTGGGTGGGGAGAAGGAAAGGAATTATTGAGCACATACTGTATGCCATAACTTTTGCATAAGAGGGCTCATTTAGTTATGAAAAACCCTCAGAGGAGGACATTGTTCTCATTTTATAGGGAAAGAAACTGAGGCCCTGAGAAGCTGAGCATTTGCTTGAGGTCACAGTTGGTAAAGGGTAGAGCTGAGCTCAGAATCGAGGCTGGTCAGACTCCAAGGCCCACCTTCTCACAAAATGTCCAAGACAAAGGAGACAGAGCTTGACGGCAATTATGTGAAAAGAAAGAAAAACACACATTTATGTGATGTTAGTCCCAAATTGTAATGCTGAGCCTTTCCTGAGCCTCTCTTTTGGGACCACCCTGGAGCCAGGCTTGGGGTGCAGAGAAGAAATCCTGTGGCCCCGAAGCAAGCTGAGCTGTCTGGGGAGAGAAACCCACACAACAGGCAAATTTGATAGTGCTGGGCGTGCAAATGCCACGGGAGCCCAGGGAGAACTGGGCCTCCTTCTTCAGGGAGTCCTGGCAAACTGCACAGAGGACCCAGTACCTGGCCTGAGGCCTGAGGCTGGCTGGCTTGTTGGGGAGCCCAGGGAGCACACGGCTTGCATTTCTTTCACCCTTTGGCTCCAGGCCCCACTGTAAGGCCCAGGAAGAGTCTGGGCTGAGGAGATAGGGAGGTTTGCCCATTCTCCACCCCCAGCTCCCAGCTGAGGAATGGAGGAAGAGAGCAGGAGGGGAATGGGAGATCTGGGAGGCATCTGGGAGCTAGAGTAAGGGATTTTCCGCTGGGAGTGCTGGGAGGTTCTGGAACCTTCGGCTCCAAACGTGCCGGTTACTTTGTAACCACTGGCTGGGTCCACAGCTATTCCTTCAAGGGCCCGAGATTGGTGCTCAGGGCTAGGGAACATGCAAAGAACAGATGTCCTGGGAGTCATTTGGAAGAGGGAAGGAGGGCAACCCAAATCTTTGAACCCATGGGGCATCAGTGCGAATAGCACGTGCAGAGGTGTGAGATCAGGGGATGGGCTTGGTGGGCCAGAGACAAGAGGTCCGGAGATGGAGGAGGGGGGTTGCTGAGAACAATTGGCGAGGTCTGCAAAGGCCAGGCCTTGCAGGTCTTTTTTAAAATTTTAACCTTTATCCCAAAGGCAAGGAGAAGCCACCAAAGGCTTTTAAGCAGAGAGGTGACAATTTTCTTCGCTTTTCAGAAAGATCGCTGTCACTACGGGATTGAAGGGGGCCGAGTGTGAGAAGACAAATGAGGAGCTTGCGGTATAGGTGGGAGACAGTGGCGCGGGGGCCGGTGGTGGTGTGGAGGCGGGAGGGGTGGTGGGCTGTCACCTGGGGCCTGGTGCCCGGACAGTGGGGCAAGGGAGGCATGGCTCCGGGATGTCTGGCTTGCAGACGATGGCACCATTCGTGGTGAGAGGGAACACCAGGCGCAGGTTGGGCAGAGAGGGTGAGCTCAGCCTCGGTGCTGGTGCATTAGAGACACTGAGGCATCCAAGTTGAATGGGCGGTTGGATATTTAAGGCTGGAATTCACAGCCATGTCCGGGCTGGAGATGCAGAGCTGGAGCTGCCTGCTTACTGAGGCCCCCTTGGGTCCATTGCCTGCTCCAAGAGGCAGTTCCTGACCCCCCACGCTGCCCCAAAGCTGGCTCAGGGCTCCCTCTGGGCTTTCACAGCTTTCTCACTGCAGAGTGTGGTCGGCGTCTGCCTCCCCCCTTCAATGGCAAGCTCCAGGAGGGCAGGGACCACGTGCATCTCTGCATCCCCAGAGCCCAGCACAGATCCTGGCACAGAGGAGGCATGGGGGGCAGTTTGGTAATTGATGCATGGACCGACTCTCAGAGGAATGGGCCAGCATAGAAGGGAATGAGCTTCCTGCCCCAGAAGGCACATGAGCAGGGGTTCTATGGGCCCATGGGGGAGTAGGGGGGATTCCTGTTCCCAGCAGGTGTTCTCTGGAGACCCTCTCAGCCCTGGATTCTAGCTTTCCAGGACCTGACTCATTTCCCCTAGGGAGTCCAGTTTGGGCTGGGTTTCTGGAGGCTGTGCTGACCTCAGCAGGCACTCCCCTTCCCCTCAAGCCTCTCCTCTCTGGAGCTCCACCCAAGCGTAGATGCCTTGCTAGGGTTTGCAGAAGCTGCTGAGGTAGCTTTGGCCGGGGCTGCTGGGGCTGGCCGCCTGCCCTGCCCAGCCTCCTCGACCTCGGCCTTGGCCTGAGCCCTCCTCCCTCCCTAGCCACCTCTGCTCTACCCCATTGCATTCTTTACTGCAGCAGCTTGGCCACTGCAAGAGCCAAAGTGGGTCTTAGCGTGGAGATTCTGGGGGCTTTGCAGGAAGGGGGTGTACCTGGAAGGAGGGGGAAAGGGAGCAGAGTAGATAAGTTGAGAAGGGAGAGGGAAGGTCTGGGAAGGGGCTAACGAGAAACAAAATGTCTCCACTGGGTTGGAGGACCTTTGAGAGTATCTGGCTCCCTTGCTTTGGCCAGGGAGAAACTGAGGAGCAGGGGTGGGGGGATGGGAGGGGGACTCTTCAGGCGTGGGGATTGGAGTGTGACTTGCCAGAGGATACACAGGGCATAAGGAACCTCCATGTGATTGGGGAGGTGGGGAAGGGGCGGGGAACAGAAGGCCCTGGAGGCCAGGGAAGGCCATGGCAGTTGGCTGTCCCACCTGGAGGAGGGGTTAGGGAGGTATGGTAGTCCTGAGACAGAAGGTTCTGGAGTCGAGGTTGGCTGAGACTGAATCAGCCCCACTCTCTTATCTTTTCTCCCCATCACACTGGAACTCCTGGAAAATAGGGACTGCATCTTCCATCTGATTGAGACGTTCCTAAGGCAAAGAATAGTCTGGAGTCTCCCTGAAGTTGGAGGACTGGCTCGCCCACCAGACTGGGGCCAGGACAGGACTGAACCTCCATCCTCTATCCATCCACCGCCCTGGGGGCTAGGGCAGTGCAGGCTGGAGAAGGGACTGGGGGCTTGCACTTCAGACGGGCCTAAACGTTGACATGACTGACCAGCCCTGCCCCATTCACAGAGGCGAAGGTGAACCTTGAAGCCTGTGAAATGAGAGAGAAAACCAACAGAGAGGAGGATTCCAGCTTCAGGGGCCTAATCCTCACAGCGTAGCGGGGCCTGATAACACACACATTGTTACAAGAGGTGGGAATGTTGGGTTATTCCCCCCCTGGCTCAGAGAGCTCAGCCTGAGATAACTGTGGAGGCCACGGTCCGTGCCCACTGGCCCGGTGCTGGCAGCGGACGCTGCAGGGACTGCCGGGCTGCCCCAGGAAACCCAGGACTACCGTGACTTCCAGACCACTCTACACAGGACTCCGGGAACTTAAAAGGACCAAAACACAGCAGCACCATCTCTTTAATATCATTTTATTCTTGTTTTTAAAAAGTCATTTTGCTTTTTTTTCAGAGTGTGCTCACTAGTGAAAATTTGAAAAATGGAAGTTGAAAGAAAAATAAACACACCCACAATTGCACTATGCAGAGACCTTTTTGACAAATTTCCTTCCAGTCTTCTATGCATATTTTCTCCATCATTGCGTTAACACTGCTCTCATCTTTAAAACTGTTTTATTTTTTTCTTATGATTTTTTAGGTAAAGCATGCTCTTAGTTTAAAAAAAAAAGGAAAGTATAGGAGAACATTAAAAAAGCAGGAAAAAATTAATCAAAATCCCATTATCACATTGTTGTGTGAAGACATTGGAATATTTACATCTAGTCATTTTTCTCTGCCCCCACGTGTTGTTGTTGTTTTTTTAACATGTTAGGAACCATAAGTACCCGTGCTCTGTTTACAATGTCGAAGACAGCATAATGTATTTATAACAACAACAACAAAAACCCGAGGGTTTTGTTCACTTACGAGTTGAGTGACTTTGGGAAAGTTACTCTCACCTCTAAAACCTCAATTTCCTTAATTATATAATGAGATCAACCATCATCCGGTTAGAGAATTGCTTCACAGATCTGTGTATATAAAACACCTGACAATGCATCCAGCAGTTAGGGAGCCCTCAATAAACATGTAGTGGACATTTGTCACAGTTTTTGCTGCCTAAAATGAATCCATTTTTATATTTTGAATGAATCTCCCTGGAGGTGAGTCCTTATGGAAGTTAGGACCCCACCTTCCACCTCAAAGCCAAAGGGGGCCTGATACTCTCCCACTGTTTCCCCCTGGCAATTTGGCCAGCTATTTCTGCCTCAGGACTTTAATGTGACAGTTAGTGAGGCTGGCAGGATGATTCATTAGAATGTATTTGTGCTTGGGGCGCCTGGGTGGCTCAGTTGTTCCAGCGTCTGCCTTTGGCTCAGGTCATGATCCCAGGGTCCTGGGATGGAGTCCCATGTCGGGCTCTCTGCCCCTGCTCTGTAAGGAGTCTGCTTCTCCCTCTGCCCCTCCTCCCACTTGTTCTCTCAATCTCTCTCTCTCAAATAAATAAATAAAATCTTTAAAAAAAAAAAAAGTATTTGTGCTTATGTCATTTAGCAGTGCCATACCTGGGTGTGTAGCCCTGTGAAGATATGCAAAGGCCATACTGGTGGAAGTGTCGGGACCAGCTGTTCCTATGCTGTGACCTTGGCTGTGAATTCAGGTGCCCACTCATTTGATTCTCCAGGTTTGTCATCCATTCTGAGCTGCCCAGTGGAACTGCTAATGATTTCTTTTCTGTTTTGCTTAGCCTGAGTCAGTTTCTGTTGCTTGCAACCACAAAGGTTAGTTCCTAAATCTTTCAACAATAAAATAAATTTCAGGCACTCGCTTTAATTACCAGCCAAAGTTTTAATGCAGACAGGTCCTGGATGTGCTAGAAGTGTTGTGCTGACTGTTGGCCTTTTGGACAAAGAACAGGGTGATCCTAGATCTGTGCCTCCCTGCTCAGCCCAGAGCCAGCCTGGAGAGAGGACTTACTCAGAGCTGCTGAAGGAAAGAATGAAGGGAGAGAGTGGGTAAAGGAGGGATTTCTGTATGTTTGCTTCCTACAGGCAACTTGTGTGTGGTTCCCTTGAATTCCTCAGCCTCCTTGGACCTCCACTGGGTGAATCCTGTGACTTGAGCAGCCTGGAACCTTGGCAGCTCATTTTCTACCCCCCACCCCCCACCCCCGACTGGGTTTCCCGTAGGATGGCATGGCCCAAGATAAAAACCCTGGTGTCTCTCCAGTCCACCTCCTAAACATTTCTTAATCTATACCTTGCCTCCATCCCCAGGATATCATGTCAGCCATCACTGCTTCTCATTTTCTGAATTTGCTTACGGGGACCTTGCTCATCATAGGACTGGTCTTCAGGAGGCCAGTTAGGCATCAGGAATAGACCCCCACCCCCCCCCAGAGGCCAGCTCAATTTTGTCCAGTAAGACTGCTTGCCTGGGTATCTTAGGCAGGGGGCTGCGGGCAGGCCCAGCCAGCCAACAAGTGGTCCAGAGAGACCAGCCGGGCCTGAATCCCACCTGGAGCCAAGCTGGGACTATATAAGGGGGACTATTGGTGTGTCCTTCTAGAACTTCTGGAGGGCAGTACCTGAGTCTTGTTCATCTCTGTTTCCCCCACTCCCACCTGCTCCCAGTTTCAGAACAGGGCCTGGCATAATGTCCATGCTCAGGAAGCGTGGATTGGTCAGAGACTCTGAGATTATTGCTTCAGTCCTTTCTTGGCATGCCATCAGAAGTGAGACCTGGACCTGGCTACGTCTCCTGCTTCATCTCCCCCATTCCTACCTTATGCTGTAGGCTCCATCCACACCAACTAGTTCCCTGAATGTGAGCCAAGCTGTCTTCACTGCCATGCCTTTGTACGTGCTGGACCCTCCACTCAAGGCCCTTCCTCAGCCAGGTCAGCCTGAAGAACTCCCACTAATACATCCTTCTTTTAAGGCTCACTGAGTGCAAGTACTGCCTCTTCTAGGGAGTCTTCTGGAACTGGCCCTGGGAGGCCTCCCTCACTGTCTGTGCCCCCGCTGCACCCTGCCCATGCAGCCCTCTGTGATACCACTTGGCACAGAGTATTGTAGGTATATGTCCACGCAAGGCGACCCTTCTGAGGGACCGGGACCTGTTTCTCTCTGTACCTCCAGTGCCTAGCCAGAACCTGGCACAGAGGGAAAACCAGAACGTGTTTGTTTCCTCTCTACCCACCCCCACCTCGTGGAGGCAGGAGATGTCGTGGGAGAGGTTGCAGGGCCTTAAATGCCAGGCTAAGGAGAGAGGCTTGGTCAGATTTTCATTGTTGAATGATCCTAGTGGCTGGGACCCCTATCATTTGGGGTAAGAAGAGTGGTTTTTCACTTTGGCTCTCTCTCAGCCCAGAGAACAGGGGTTAGTTCTCTGGAAGGAAGATGGAAGATGGGCCTCTGACTGGGGTTATCACTCCGCCTTCCCCTGGACTCTCTTGTCCTTTCTGCATTCACTCCTAAATCCTGAAATCTCTTGCCAGAGGCCTGGGGTCTAGGATCCACTCCCACGACTCAAGGGCCAGGTCCAAACCTCAATCCCCTGTTATGTAAGTGAATTATCCTCTGTTCCCAACCAGCGCCAGCCAGATCTCCTCCTCCTAATTGATTTAATCTTCTCATACCAGAGAGCTGGGCGGGGTTGGGGAGACAGCATTGATCAGAAGCCAACACATCAGTGACGTAGGCTCATTAATTACAGGGAATCTAGGTCATGGATTGGCTCTGAGTGGCTCTGATTCTCCCCCTCCCCAGTCATTGGGTCTCTGAAAGGACATTTCATCTCCTCCTCATTTCTCAAACCCCAGTCTTACATGAAGAGAAAGTTGAGGGTCCCATAAAACCCTATCTATCTCAAATTTCCCCAAACCCTCAGCTCTGGACAGAAATTCCCTGCATTCCAATCTGAGCACAGGGCATAGCGAAACATAATTTATTGAGAAATGAGGGAGGAACAGATGCTTTAATTTTGGGGTAGGAAGAGACCTTGGAGTTGTCTTTATTTACTTTCCACATCAAGCAAATCTTCACTTTGTAGCTTCTCTGATAAAGGATGTCCAGATCTTGTGTACCCCCAGAGATGGGGAGCTCACTCCCCTAAGATAGTCCTTCCCTTGTATGGTGGCCTTTCTCGCATGGGGCTGAGATATCAGCATTGTGACTTCTGCTGGGACCCAGTTTTGCCTCTGGGGCCACAGGGCATGCCCCAGGACAGCCAGCCAGATCCTGAGACGTGATGGTTGCTCTTTTTCAGGATGAACACCTGGCTCTTTCACCAGTTCCTCATTTGGTAGACTTTACATATTACTCCTCACTGTTATCTCTTATGTGGACAAGTCATGGAGATCATCATCTCTCCAGATGCACAGAGCAGAACACAGACTCCAGGGCAGTGTGAATAGCTCAGGTCAGGGCAGGACTGTCACCTTTCCTGATCTTGATATTAGAGTTCCATTGATACAGCCTGAAATTGCCTGAGATCTTTTGAGGCTTTAACACACTTTTGACTCCGCTTATGCACAGAATCAGCAAATCCCCATTGTCATTTTTCTGACATAAGCAATGGAAAGTCTCCATGAAAATGATCTTTGTGATATTAGGAACATCTCCATGTTTCTTCCCTGTAATTCTTTTCATCTACCCTGACATTTATCTTCTCATACAATCATGTAATTATCCATCCACTCATTCACCCACACAACTATCCAACTATATGTTAATCCATCTATTCACCAACCCCACTATCTGCCTACATACCATTCCATTCAGCTGCCCATAGATTCATTCATGTACTCAATCACCTGTCCATCCACCTACCTACCTACCAACCCATTTAACCATTTATACATTTCTATCCACCTATCTGAGCATGTACTTAACTGTCCATCCATCCATTCATCCACCATCTACTGATATAACTACCCACCCATACATACATCTCTTCATCTGTTCCCTCTCCCAGTCATCCATACATCTATATTCATCATCCATCCATCCATACATCCATCCATACATCCATCCAGTACTTACTGGGATTCTATTACCTTTCAAATCTGTGTTGAGTATTCTGAGTGATTCAAAACTGAGTAAAATATAGGTGCTCACTCTTTGGGAGCCCACAAACCAGATGATGGCAAGTACTGTAAAACAGGAACAAAGAAAATGCTTTGGGGATTCAGAGGAGGGAGAAATGGTATCTGGATAAGGTTATGGATGCGTTTCCACCAGGGTAAACTTTTGGTTTGGGCCTTAATAGAACAACAGTATTTGGGCATATATAAATGCATTGGATGTAATTCCAAATAGAAGAAGTAGCATAAAACCTACTAGAGGAGAGATGTCATGTCTTATTCTTTATACCCCCATTAAAGTACTTAGTACAGAACTGGGCACACTTTAGTAACTTAATACATACTTGGTGATTAATATTTTCCCTTCTCTTCTCTAAGAGGGATACCCCAACACTTAATCAGGGTAAGAGTTTACCCTTTCTCTTTAAGAGGATTCTATGGTTGCATTGCTGGATGGCCTTGGAGAAGTAACAAAACCTTTCTGGGGTTCTCTGAGTTTGGGGTTGAATTTCTGTCTCTGTCAGGTGGTCCTTTTCCCCTAATTTTAATTATTTCTACTATGTTCTCTGCTCTCTTCAGAGACATCAGCATTTCCACATATCTTAAATTTTATTTTCTTTTGTTGGCACCAGTAAACTCAATCCCAGCTGTCTTCAACTTCCCCAGCCTCATCCCCAGGCAAGAAATTCTGTAATATGGAAGAAGGGGGAAGTTCTGTGCAAGTGGAATAGCACTGAAGTAGAAGTTAGGAGCCATGAATTCAAAACCAGCTTTGCCATGAACTTGCTATGTGCCCTCAGGCAAGTCTCTTTTCCTCTATGTTTTAAAACTCCCCCTACCCCCACATAGAATCTTAGTACTGAACAGCATTTGAGATCCTCCAGCCCAATATCCTCATCTTATAAATGGAAAAATAGCCTCATAAAGGGCATGTGACTTGTTCTAGATCATATCTAGATTAGTGGCAAAGCCAGAACAGATTTCCTGACTTTCAGCTCAAGGTTTTTTTTTTACCCAACCACAATTTTTCAGTCTCCAGTCACAGCCCCTATATATCTCAGGAAGAGCTTCCTCTCCCATCTCCATTCCCCAGGAAGGAATCTGTGTTTTCCAAATGTTTTGACTATGTGTTACTGGGTGGGGGCTGGGCAGGCAGTATTTAAGAGCAAGTATTCCCAGCCTGATGGAGTTAATTATGTTCATCAGGAAGAGAGAAGAGAAAGGAACAAGGCGCTCTGGTTATCTACTGGGCTTTAATCAAATTGAGAAACGAGGAAATTCATCACGCAGAGGCTAAGGGAGTTCGAGAGCTTGGCTTCCGAGGGCTCTGAGAACTCTAATGGGTTGGGCGCTGTCCAAGGTGCTGACATCTTCACTTACTGCTCTGAGTTGCTGGGAGGAGCTGGGAGGGGACCACTCTGGGCAGAGGCAGGGCAGCTTTTAGGAGATGGCCCAGGATACAGCAAGGAAAGGTCTGGACATGTTGGGGAGAGGCTTGAGTTCCTATTCTCCCTTCTGAATCTTCCCTTTTCCATTCATTTGTTTATCTTCTTTAGGGAAAATATCCCTTCTTATGGCCAGAGCCCTCGGCTGAGATTGAAGAAACAGAACAGAAGGAAAAGCCCTAGACCCTTTGCTTTCAGGGAGATGGACCCCAGTATGAGGGTGGAAGCCCAGTTCTTGGCCTTGGGGACTTCCCCATCGTAAAGGGAGATGTGACTTCTGCTTTTATTAAATCCTCAGTCCAGTGATAGAGTCATGAACTGCATTTGAGGATTTGTTAATCCGGCAGAGGAATGTCACTCTGTCTTTAACTCAAGTATGCTTTAAGGGAGGCATGGCCCATGTCTAAATGGAGCCTCCAGTCTGATGGGGAAGACATGGTCTTCCTCTGAAAAAAATCTGTCTGGCTAAGGAGACATGTTCTTGATTTACGGGGAAACCTCAATTATAATCAGGGAGACAAGATGGACAGATAAGTTAAAATGTGCACAATAACCAACCAAAGGGCTCAGATCTCCATGCTCATGATTGAGGTTATTCGCCCTAGATATTTTTTTTAAAGATTTTATTTATTTATCTGACAGAGAGACAGCAAGAGAGGGAACACAAGCAGGGGAGTGGGAGAGGAAGAAGCAGGCTTCCCGCTGAGCAGAGAGCCCGATGTGAGGCTCGATCCCAGGACCCTGGGATCATGACCTGAGCCGAAGGCAGATGCTTAACGACTGAGCCACCCAGGCGCCCCTCGCCCTAGATATTGTTAATCAAGGAAAATTTTCTGGTAGAGGTGAACTTGAACTGAGCTTAAAGGAAAACAAGAGACTTTGGTCCCTAGATCTTAGGCCTCCTGAGAATCATGACCGTGCCTTCTCATTCCCTATATCCCCTTTGGAGTAAGTACAAGCCCAGGCACAGAGAAGGTCCTTGTTCAATGAATAATCACCAGTAGATAGAGAGTGAATGTACCTGCTTGATGTTTGGGGACATAGCAGAGTGGGGATGGTGTAGAGATCAAGGAGGAGGGTTAGTTGGAATGGAGAGCCTGAGGCTGGGGTGGGGGGATAGCAGTGGAGTGATAAGATGGGCAGAGGGAGTAGCCTAATGTATGTCCAGGCCACTGAAGTACAGCATTTGGAACAACTCCCTCGTGTTTCTGGAACTGGTGAGAGATACTTTATTGAATCTTGGATTGTTAAAGCTAGAGACTATTAAGTTACAAAATCATAGACTGCTCAGCTTCTAGAGCCACACAACCATGGATAGTTAGACTATTAAAAGCATAGCATCTTAGCAGGGCAGAACACAGTGTGTTAAAATTATAGAACTGTAGAATACTAGAGCCAAAGAGCCAAAAGTCCATATTAGAGAATCTTAAAATCCAAGAATCTGAATGTCAAAAGGGAAAAGAAATCCTAGTTTATTGACTCCCACTATTTGTATCAATTATGGTGCCAGGAGTATTCAAGCATATTATTCCATTTAATTTCTTCCACAATGTTTAGGCCATTTAGTCCCATCTCTACTCAGTGGAGTACTTCTGTCAAAGGCTTATCAAACAAAAGCTTGCATGAGCTTCATGACAGGGGAGTCATTACCTCTGTGCATACCTCTACCCCCTGCTGAATGGCAAATAGAAAGTTCTCTCTTATGTAAGCCGCACTCTCTTCCTGTAGTGCCTCCACACCGGTCTGGCTCATGTCCTCTGAGCTACACTGAGTAAGTCTAATCTCCCACTCACATGACAGCTTTTCAGATGGATAAAGACAGTCTTTATTTCTTTCTTCTCTAGGATAAGCTGGTTTGTTCATCATGTAGCTAGAAATGGGACAGCAAATCAAAGAATATTTGAGCCGGATAGGCCCTTAGAGGTCATTTTGTCCAGAGACTTCCTTTTACTGCCGGGCAGTAAAGCCTTATGGTCGGGAGCCTGGGCTTTAGAGAGAGACGAGCATGAATGCAGAATCCAGAGATCCAGCACTAAGCACTAACTTCGTGTGTAACCTTGGGCAAATTACCTAATATATTGGGCCTCCATCTCTTTATCCATAAAATAAAGAGAATAATAGTTGATGTGAAGATTGGATAAGATAATGCAGAGGAAGCTCTTAGAGGAGTGCTTGGCACACAGTAAGCAGTCAATAAATATTAGCTATAATTATTGGAGGTCCAGAAGGGCAGGTACTTGCTCAAGATCACAGAGCAACTCACAGGCAGAGCTGGGGTTAGACCAAGGACTCCTGCTTCCCAGGGCAAGTCACTTTCCTGTTTACATTTCCACTCTGTCTTCCTTGGGAAAAGGAAATTAACTCCAGAGGGAACTGGAATACTTTGCTCATTGAATCAGTTAGATTGCATGTGAGAGTATACCTGATTAAGAGGCTTAATTAAACCTTTTGCTTCTTTAACAAGGAGACCAGAGGAAGGTGGATCCAGGTTTGTCTGGTGACTCAATCATGTCTAACGACCTAGGCTTTTCCCATTTTAAGCTTTGAGAGAGACTCCTCTGCCTCACAAGATGGCTGATGTGGCACCAAGCACCATGTCTTCCCAAGCAGGAAGAAAGGCCATGGGAGCATAAAGGGTCTTCTCTCATGCCACTGTCTTATCCAGGAGGGGATCTTTCCAAGCAGACCATCCCCTTATATCTCATTGACCAAAATGAGGTCACATGTCCACTCTCAGACCACTTGCTGGTGAAGATGAAGGTGTTTCCATGAATGGTTTGGATTATCCCTGTGGCTAGGCACATTGCTACTGGAACAAGGAAGAGGGACTTGGCTGTGGGAAGGCAACCAGTAGTGCTTGCCATACTTACTCTGTCTCCTCTCTGGATTGGCCTCCCCTGGCGTCTTCACGTCTGCCAGGGAGCCTGCCCCGGTTTCCACCCGTGTCCAGCACACCCTCTTCTACCATGTAATTGAGCATCACCCAATTCAAGTCTACTTTGCCAAGCTCTCTCATCTTTCCATGTTCAGATCTTGTCCCAGACAGTCTATGAGCACTGGGAGAATAATAGCAGCTACTAATGAATAAGTACCTATTGTGTTCCAGCCACTACTCTGGCCACTTGTAACCAGCTTCCAAATGGCTTCCAATGATCCATATCTCCTGGTATTCACACCCTTTTGTGTTCCCCTCCCACATTATACTGGGGTTAGTCTGTGTGACCAATAGAATGTGGCAAAAGTTATGGTATATCACTTCCAAGATTACATTATAAAAGACACCATGGCTTCCATCTTGGCAGCACACATCCTCTTCCGTGGATCATTCATCGTAGGGGAAGTTAGACACCATGGCAAGAGTGCCCTTATGGAGGAGCTTGCATAAAAATTAAACCCTTTGACTACCTGCTAGCAAAGAACAGAGGCCTGACAACAACCACAGAGTGAGCCTGGAAGTGGATCCCAGTTGAGCCTTCTGATGACTGTGGCCCTGGCTGACACCTGAATGCAACCTCATGAGAGATCGTGAGCCACAATCTCCCAGTTAATCCACTTCTGGGTTCTCGATCCTCAGAAAATTGTGTGACATAATAAACGTGTTGTTTTCAGCTGCTAAGTTTTGGGGTAGTTTGTTACTCAGCAGTAGTTAACTACCATAGCGCTATATTGTCACATTAAATCCTCACAACATCCCTGAAAGGTGGAGTTTGTTTCTCCCGTTTTGAGGATGAGAAAACTGATGCTGAGATGAGGGCAGTGACTTTTCACACCTGGAAAGTGGTGGAGCTGGGATTTGCCCTCATGTCTATTGGATTCCAGAGCAGAGGGAACCTGGTTCTGTTTTCTCAGCTAGAATGTCTGCAGGATGAAGGTTGAGGAACTGGGAACGGGAGGAGGCAGTCTCTTTCTCTGATGTGTTTTCTCTCCTTTTTTTCATTCCAGCCGCATTAGTTAGCAGCCACTACATCATCTAGTGTGTATATGTGATTCTGGGACAAGAAGTTGTATCAGAAAAAACAGCAGAGTTTTGAGAAGCTTTTGAGTGACCTTGGATAAATTCCTGCACTTTTCTGGGCCGTGGTTTCTTTGTCCACTATGGGGAATAAAATCCTCCTTCCATATGCATCACCAGGAAACCTGGAAGATCAGGTGTGAGGGGATTTTGTAAAATGCGAAGTGTCGTGATTACGGAAAGGTCTGCTTTGAGTATGGAGCACCCGTGACCCAGGGCTCTCAGTCTGTAGGGGAGGCAGCCCCACACAGTGACCTCTGCACAAGTGGCAAGTGCTCCCTCTTCTCTCCCACCTGAGTCTAGCTTCAAGAGACAGAGAATACGGAGAGAAATTGAAGGCCCCGCCCATTTCTTCAGCCTCATCCCTCACCATGACCTCTCTGTTAGGCCACACCGCAGCCCGGCTGAACTAGTGGAAATTCCCCAAGCCTGCCGGGAGCTTTCTGTATGCTGACACTTTATCTGTGCCATTTCTTCTCCCTGGACACCCTTCCTAACTTCTCCACCTGGTGTGTTCCTACTCATCTTTCAAGACTCAGCTTAGATGCCCCCACTTCTAGGATGCCTCTCTTGACCTGGTTCAAAGCCTCCTACTTCTCCCCTTGATTAGTGCACCAGCCTCCTGCCTGAGCTCTTGGCCTCCAGCTTCCTTTTTCCACTCAAAGCCCCCATGGTGCAGCCAGCAACCTTTCTAAAACACAAATCTTGTCCTGTCACTCCCTGCTTAAAATAACCAGTCAATGGAATAATCCATCAATCAATGCTTCAAGGGCTTCTTGCCCTCAGGAAGATATCCAAAGCCTTCAGCTGGAACCCAAGGCTTGGTCCCCGCTGGTGTCTCCAGCCTCAGCTCTCCAGTCTGATTGCCCTGCATACACGGTACACCCCTGCCACATTGTTCTTGTGTCATATCTCAGACGCACCTTACTCTCTCATGCCTCCCTGTCTTTGCTCATCCTGATGTTTCTCATGCCCATTCCCGTCTTCTCTACCTGGGGACTTCCTGCCTAATCTAAGCCAGCTCTGATTTAACCTCTTCTGGAAGCCTTTCCTGGTGGCCCCAGGAAGAGTTCATGGCTTCCTCTTCTTCCGTCTCCTATTTGACGAGTCATGCTTTTGTTACCGTTTGTCAGTTTGTCAGCTTACAGTGGGAGTTTGCTGTATCTGACCCTGGCTGTGTCCCCAGCAGTGCCGCTGCCGGGGCACAGAGCAGCCATGTGGGATTTGTTGGTTGGTTGGTTGGTTGGTTGGTTGGTTGAATGAGTGAATGGTGGATGAATCCAGCCTTGAACCATCACTTCTTGGCTGGCCCCAGAACTGCTGTTTCCTAGGGTAAACCCATTTTATAGCAAAAGGGGAAGCAGAGGAAGGGACTGCTCTGGAAGGGAGAAAGAAAATCAATAAAAATGTAAATCTAGTTGAGAAAAGCTGTCCCAGCCTGGCTGTGGAGAGAGATAAGACTGGGCAGGCTGAGCCCTGGCTGACAGTGGAAGGGAGATTAGGGGACAAGCAGAACTACAGCCAGGGCAGCAAAGGGAGTGTCTCCCCTCAGTGGTGCCTCCTCCCCCTGTCTTCACCCCCGATCCCACCTCCATGCTCTATGGGCTCCTTAAATTCTTTCAGGGACAGGGGAAGTAAACTTACAAATACTGGTCATCTGATGCACTGCCTGTGAGCGAGTATGTTATTTGGTCTTCACAACTTTTGGGAGACAGGAGATAGGAATGATCAGCCTTACCATACAAGTGAAGAAACAGATTCAGAGAAGTAAATCACTTATTCAGGGTCACATTGTGAGTAAGTGGCAGTCAGGATTTGAACCCAAATTTCACTGACTCTAAACTTCTGGTCTTTTCACTCCACTCCACTGGAGGTCTACAGCCAGACTTTGGATGGTCCCCAACCTCTGAAATCAGAGGCACAGGTGTTTATACGATGGTGTGTGATTTTAATGGAGATACATCTTTTATCATTCTCTAAGGTGGTTGTCATCCACTCTCCATTACCTGTGCCAGGCTGTCTCCCTAGAGGTGGTGGCCTTTTGAGTTGAGTCTGGAAGATTGAGTAGGACTTCATGAAGTGGGATGGAGAGGCAAGCAGTGGGGTGGGGATGAAGAAGTCCTGTTAGGTGGAGGGAAGAGCACACATTGGGGCCTGTTAAGGGGAAAGGATTCAACAGGGCCAAAGAATGGCGAAGGTGCTGTGGGCTCTTGCTCTTCATTTATTTGCACTCTAGTCATGGCACCTGGCTCCCGGCTCTGGAGAAGCATCTCCCTGCTGCAACTTTCTAGCATGGGTCTATGGGCCAAAGGGCTTCTGAGCGAGGCATCAGGATGTTCATTCTGGTTCCAGGAGAAACTGCTGGATTTTACTACCAGTCAACTCTAGCATGGAGACAATGCCTTTCTCCCAGCTTCCGGATGCAGGGTGAGAAGAAAGAGCTCATAAAGGCAATTGCTTATGGCTCCTCCTTGGCCAGAGGCCATAAGAGGGCTGTTCCCTGGACTCCCTTGGTCCCTGGGAATCCCTCCAGCCCTGACCTGCTCCACCCCTGGCTCTCAGCCCTGTGGCTCTCTTGTGATGACTCCTGGAGTCTCCTCACCCTGACCAGCCTGGGAGGTTTTAAGCAGAAGGACCTCACTTTCTCCTTCAAATCTCAGCTCAACCCAGAGGCGGACTCAGCATGAAGCTAATGCAGTTTGAGTATCATCGTTCTCTCCTCAGGCCCAGGGAAGGGCCTCTGCAATGTGTTCAGGTTGTGTGTTCTTGGGAAATTTGCAAAGGTAAGGTACTTTAACCACAAGTAGTTAAGATTGCTAGTTCTTCCTACTCCAGCTACTTGTGTCCCAGTTTTTCTTTATGTGAGGTGGTTGGAGGGGCCATGGGCATTTCTGGGATCTGGCTAAGGGGCAGTTGAATTGGGGATCAACTTAATTTGGGTTCATTGGGATATATTTATATGGTTCTCAGTCACCTCTGTATTTGATAACTTATTGCTAGCCACCTGCATGTAGAGAATGGCCTCTAGGAATCTTCTTACCCACTGTCCAACTCACTTGGCATTGTGACATCAAGGTGTCATATCCAGAGGTCATCTTGTGACATCTATGTGTTTTATGTGGCCTGGCCCTGGAAGTACATGGGCAATAGAAGGAAAACAGGTTTGCAATGACGGAACCAGAAGCTAGGCTGCAGGAAATCCTGCCAGTCTTCAGGGAGAAGAATGTATTTTAGACATGTGCACAACGGTTAGTAAAAAAAATATGCTCTTTTTCTGAATTGTGTGATGTATTTGCTTTGACTTTTCTCATTCTAGGTACTCACTTTCTTACCTAATTTTGTGCTCTTTTTCTTAAAGAGGGCTCCCCAAAGTGTATAAGCTTCAGTTCCCACAAAACCCTGGCTCCACCATTTATGTTCTTGTATGATTTTGGGCAAGTTGCTTATTCGTTCTGAACTGTTTCCTCTTCTGTAAAATGTGAATGACAATTTGAACAGGTGAGGACTCGGAAAGCTTCATGACCTTATTCCATTTCTGAAACCATTACTAGAGGAAGTAACCCAGTCAAATGAAAATTAGACCAGAATATACAGATAGGGAAAGATGTTATATGCAAGAAGTAACAGTGAGCAATGAATCCAGTAAAACTTAAATCTAAATAACTGGAAATAATGTGGTTGCTGCGAACTCTAATGCACTTTGTAAGAAAGGAATTTTGTAATATAAGAGACATGATGCAAGAACAAATTTAATAATAAGCTGTGTCTATAATTCCAGATTATTTCTGCAAAACCTGGGGAACAGGAGGGAAGGAGAAGGAATATACACACGTGAATGGCCTCATCTTGTTGGAAGAAACCTTGAAATTCTTGGCATTGATAAATACAGGCTCAGATATTTATTAAACATTTAAGGTATCAACCAGTAGAATCAAAATGGGAGTTCGAATTTCTGTACCTTCTTCCTCTTCTTTCGCGTGGGAGAGCCTCAAAGTCCTGCCACAGGAGCTGTTCGGAGGGCCAGAGCCACACGTGTCCCCACTGCCCCCCGCTTGCCCCCCAGCTTCTCCCCTGCCTCCAGCACAGGGCTGGACACAGGGCTTGGGAAGCTGCTGCTGACAGCTGTCTCCTGCCGCCCAAGCAGATCTCAGTCAGGTCACGTCAGGTGGCAACAGAATGGGCTGGAGTAGATGAGGAAACTCTCTCCCCTTCCCGGGGTTGGCGGGGGGGGGGGGGGGGGGGGAGGGGCACGGGGGATAACCAGGCTGGAGAAGACCAGCCATAGAACAAGACAAGGCCCACTGAAGGACCAGGTGGTTCAGATCCAAGCATTCCACAGACCCACTCCTTACACACAGCGGACATTATAGGCCTTGGCCTTAAAAAGAACAGGTCCTTACACCAACTCAGGCATCACACAGAACCAGACGTTGCCCCCAAAACGTGGTTATCGCAGAACCAGACGTTATCTACGGAGCGCTAGGCGGCACGGATTCAGGCACCGGGAAGGAAATGGTGAGATTTGGATTTTCGTCAACAAGGGTCACAGTGATTTTGGTGGGCCCTGGCCAAATGTGTGAAGTTATGGTGGCGTAAGTACCAGTGAATGTGTGCTGAGTGTGTTTGGTCTCTGAAGTCAGAAAACGCCCAAGTGTGGGGCCTGAATCTCCCTCCTCACTGGAGCCCCTAAGGCAGAGACCAGGCCTCGCCTAGACTGTGGCTCCCTGAGGGCAAGGACTGGACTTTCCTGAGTCTACAGAGTGATCCTCCCACCTCAGCTAAGTGCCCCAGGGGCCCTCACGCCAAGTTTGCTGAAGGCCCTGGCCCACCTGAATGTTCTGTGAGGCCAACTTCCTCCCCAGTGGGCCCACCCCAGAGCTCAGGGCTCTGCCTCCAGGGGGCGCCAAATGGATATTTCTTGACAGGCTGTCCTGGCCCCACCTCCAGGCTGAGTGGGGCTGGGGAGGAGACCTGAGTCCATCCTGACCACACAGATGGTCATAGCCAGAAGGGGCCTACAAGCCCCCAGGTCCACTTCCACCTGTCAGAGATGGTGCCTGAGGCCCAGAGAGGGTAGGGTGCTCCAGGTGAGTGCCAGAGCTGGGCTAGGACCAGGTGTGTAAGGCAGCCTGGCCTACTATTGTCTACTTCTCTATTCTAGGGCCTGGGGGAGAGATACACAGTCCTTCCACCAGGAAAGCCTGGTTTCAGGTCAGCCCGTGTGGCTGGGGGAGCAAGGGGGAAGACCACCGTGCTTTAGACGTGGCCAACACACCAAACCCCTAGACAACTCTTTGGTTCAGATGAGTAACAGAGGCCCAGAGAGGGTCAGTGACTTGCCCAAAGTCACAGAGCAAGTTAGCAGAGAAGCCAGAATTGGAAAACAGGGTTCCTGACACCCAAGATTGGACGAAGGGTCCAGAGGAGGTACTCCTGCCCCTCTGGGGCCAGCTCACACTCTGGATTCCTCAGGCTTCTTTCCTGGCCCCGACGCCAACAGCTGCTGCTGTAGGCCAGATGGGGAGACGGTCACCTGGGTCCCCTCCTCTTTGTCTTGCTGCCTTAGGATGACCAAAATCAAGGCAAAGCAGGCCAGGGAGCCCGTCTTGAAGAAGAACTGGAGGCCAATGAACCTGGAAAAGACCAAGGGACCCGTGAACTTGGGACCTCCCTGTCCAGGGCCTGGGGGTCGGCCATCATCACCCATTGTGTGGTCAGAGACACTGAAGCCTGGCAGTGGGGGGAAGAGGCCTCCAGCCCCAGGGCAGTGGACCCTATCACCATGGCCTTGGTTGGGGAGACAGGGAGGCCCCTGGAGTTGACTCCTGTGGGGGTCCTTCCCTGACAGAGGGGGAGAGGCTCTGCAGAAGCCTGGGCATCCTCCCTGCCCTGTCCCCGGCCAGCTTGTAGCCTGGGCCAGCCCTGCCTCTCTCTGGCTGTCCCAAGGGCTCAGGGGGCCTGACAGGTGCAACTTTAGATCACCCCACCTGCCACAAGGATTCCCTCTCCCCCGTTTGCCTAACTCACCAAGGCTCTTACTTGATTTTTTTTCCTCTAGGAAGGGCCCTGGTCATTCCTGGCCCTCCTCAGAGCTGGCAGGGACCAGCTCCCTGCTCCCAGCCCTGTTAGCAAGTCCCCTCCAACCCCCTATCCCATCCCAGCAGCCTCTCGGCCTTCAGGTTCCTTTGGGCTCCCCATTGCACAGATGGGAAGACTCAGTTCCAGAAAAGGCAGGTCTCCCAATGAGAGACAGAGCTGGGCTGGATCCCAGGCCTCCTGTGCCCTAGATAGGCCTTCTCCCAACCCCACTTCAACTCCTTGTCTCTCTCACAGCTGGGCTGCTCCCCTGATTCTCCCCACACTCAACCACAATGACACGTTTCCTGCACAGACCATGGTTAGACCACTTGGGTTCAAGGCCCAGCTTTGCCAGTTATCAGCTGTGTGACGCGGGGCTGCTTTAACTCTTTCTTCATCCGTAAGAGTGGGGGACAGTAGCTAGCTCATAGGACTGGTGAGCTCAGTGCAGGAATAGCACCTGCTGCTTAGCAGCAGGGTATAAATGGGCCTCTCGTCCCTGCTGCTGTCCTACCTGGGACCCCGGAGTTATTTCCATCAGCCTTCCCACAGGGCCCTGGCAGTCCCCACCCCAGGTCTCACCGGTTTCGGAGCAGGTCGTGGTCATAGTAGCGGCAGACGGCCCGACGCCCACAGCTCTGGGCCCAGTGCACGCAGGTCGTGTCGATGGCGCTGCCGTGGAACACCGGGCTGGGCATCCAGGCTGCAGGAGGAGGTGGTCAGGGGACAACGGGGCCCGGCGTTTCTGCATTACCCGCCCCCCTGCTCCCTGGCAGACACAACCCCCCAGGGCCACTGGGGCCTCTTGTCCCATAAGTCTCTGGCCCTCAAGCCCAGCCCTCACCCTGGTGTGGGATGCTGCCTCGTGGAGGGCTCTTCCGCTGTTTGCATACGCACCTCCAGGGTCCCAGGTCCCATCTGTTGCCTGGGGCTCAGGAACCCTAAGGTCAGGAACTGGGTCCCGCTCATCCCTGTGCCCCCAGGCCTGGCACACAGTGGGTGTCTGAACTAAGGGTCCCAGGAAGGTTCTTTACCCAAAACTCTCAGGAGCATAAACTGGATTCCCACGGCTAGAGTCTTGTCTTCTTTCTTCACTCCCCTAATAAGTAGAAACACGGCGACATGAGAATTGAGAGGGTCCCAGCCCCCCAGTGGCTCTCACCATCCCCTTCTCTCTCACCACCCAGGGCCAGCCTCCCCCGGTCTGAGGGTCCTGTGCGTTGCGGTGGGGGTGGGCTCAGGCTCCCCACTCCATTTCCCTTCAACCTGTGGAGCCCAGCCCCCACATTCCAGGCACTCCCACTAGCTATCAGGACCCTGTGCTGGCCTCCCTGTGTTCCTGCTCACAGACACCCCCCACCCTCTCTCCCCAGCCCTGGGCCCACCAAGTTCCTCCTCCTTCCTCCTACACTCGGCAAAACCTGAAACTCGGTAGCCAGACCTGCCTTCTAACTTCCCCAAATGCTGTGAGGCCCCAGCCTAGGAATACCAGCAGCTAGTGTTTACAGAGTGCTTACTACGGGCTCTGTCATTCTATACTGCAGCCCCTACCTCACCCCTCATGAGGTAGGTTATACCATTAGCCCATTTAACAGATAAGGAGACTGATGAATGTTCAGACAGGTTAAGTGACTCGGCTAAGATCCCAGAGCGCGTGGGTGTAGCGGGTGGGTGTCAAGAGTCAGAATCTGCAGCCCACTGCCTGCATTAACTCCTCTTACATGGCCTGCCTGCCGGGACATCGGAGTCCTCTACCTTCTCTCTGGTGGCCAGCCTGTTTTATAGATCTATGTGTCTTCTTGTATTTGTGAGGGGTGCCATCCCCCTTTTAATTTTCCAAAAAACAGAGAATAAAAATAATCCCAGGGACGCCTAGGTGGCTCAGTCGGCTAAGCGTCTGCCTTCGGCTCAGGTCATGATCCCAGGGTCCCGGGATCCAGCTCTGAGTCAGGCTGCCTGCTCAGTGGGGAGTCTGCTTCTCCCTTTACCTGCTCCTTCTCTCTCTCTCTCAAATAAGTAAGTAAATAAATAAAAATCTAAAAAAAAAAAAAAGTGGTTTAAAAAAATAATCCCAGCACAATGAAAACTTGGAATTATCCTGCTCTGAGGTCCCAATTCCAGCCCCCAACCTAGGCATGCTGACTTCGGCCTCAGGTAACAATTTGTCAGTCCCAGCAGGCACCCTCAGGACAATGGGCTGGGTCCACAGTGGACACATAAGTGCTCACTGACTTGAAGAGTCATGAACCACACTGATAGGGCTTGGTTTTCTGGATGTTACCTCCTGCCGGCCCACCCACTATGGGCAGGGTGGGGGTGGGCAGTCAGGTGACACTCCACTTGCTCCTCACTGTGACTGGGTGGCCTCTCCCTGGGGCAAGTAGGGGCCCCGCTCGGGGCCCTGGCACCGGTACTACTCTACCCAACACTTGCCACAAGACCTGGGGCTAGCTTCTGAATTTCTCTGAGCCCCAGTTTTCTTATCTATAGATGGGGGGGACTTCACTTTAGTGGGTTGCCGTGGGGATGAAGACAGGTCAGTGAGAGCCTGGTCTGTTACGGGGGGCCCAGGACACCCGAGTGGCCTCCTTCTTCAAACCCCGCCTTCAGGATCCCTTATCCTGCCTGGGTTTAAGGACTTCTTGGTATCCACCGGCTCCGGCCCACGCGTGCTTTCACCTTAAGATGAGTATGAAGGAAGGTGTGTGGGTGAGACTGGCCAGGGCCGCACCCAGGCTGACCAGGAGCATGAAGGGCAGCACCAGGCGGCTGCAGGCTGAGTCGCAGGAGCCCGCCGGCACAGGGCCGCCCCCCACTATGCAGCTGCAGTTGGTGTAGAAAACCTAGAGTGGGAAGGGGGTGGAGAAAAGCCTTCAGGAGCCTCCAAGGGCGAGCAGCTGGCCAAGCGCCTGAGGCCCCTGAAGGCTTGTGAGGGACCCGAGGGCACCAACCAGCGGGGGACAGAGCCGGCTGGAGGCTGGGATTTCTGGCCTCGGACACACATGCTTTCCGCACACGTGGGCTGAGGCTGTGGGGACCGGGAAGCAGAGGACAGGGAGAGGGGCTGGGAGAGCATCACCCCCCACCACACCACACACACTCACACACACTCACATACACACAGCAGGATCACTCTCACACACACCACCGTCCCTCAACACACACCCACACACCTACACACACACAATCATACACAGACATGTGCACACACACTCTCATTCTTTCACCTGGTGAGGTCAGAATGTTCCCAATTCCTGACTGAGCCAGGAATCAAAGTAACCAAGAGTGTTTTGGGCATCTCTCTCATGCTCTCTCTCTCTCTCAAATAAATAAAATCTTAAAAAAAAAAAAAAAAAACAATGATAAGAAAAAAAAAAAGGGCGCCTGAGTGGCTCAGTCAGTTAAGCATCTGCCTTCAACTCAGGTCATGATCCCCGGGGTCCTGGGATTCAGTCCCGCATCGGGCTCCCTGCTCAGCAGGAGTCTGCTTCTCCCTCTGCCCCTCTCCCCTGCTTGTGCCTGCTCTCTCTCTCTCTCTCTCTCTCTCACACACACACACACACACACACACAAGCGCGCGCTCTCTCTCTCAAGCTCTCTCTCTCTCTCAAATAAATAAATAAAATCTTTAAAAAAAAACTATTTAAGAGTGTTTTGGGGAAGGAACTCAAGTTTTCCAGCTCGGTTTCCCTCCCTTTCTACTTCACTGAGGTCTTGCAGGGCACTGGGTTGCAGAGGAGACTCTCCAGGAGAGTCAAGCACAGGAGAGAGGGACGCAGGCAGCACCATGGGAACCCGGCTTCAGCAGGTGAGGGGCAAGGAAGGCTTCACCAGAGAGGGGTGCTGGATCTGGGTCTTGAGGAATGAATAGGAGCTTGCCAAGAGGAAAACTGAAATGAGGAGAGGGAAGGTCAGATGTAAAATCCCACGAAAGTGGCATGAAAGAGTGCAGCAAATCTTTGCCTGGAGCGGAGGGCAGAGGGGAGGCGGGGAAGCGCTCGAGGGCTGCCCCGGGATGGCGTTGTGAAGAGTTTGGGACACTGAAGAGGAACCTGGACTGCTGTTTCCAGAAACACAGTGGACCGGGGCCCTGCCAATCATCCTGCTGACAACACAATGCTGGATAAAGTATTGAAAACATTGTCCTGAGGGCACCCATGTGCCGGCAGAAACGGAAAACTGCTCAGAGAGGCTGGAACCCAGCGAGGTGAGCAGGGTCCTGAAGCGAGCTTTGGCTGCAGCATGTTTGCAGAACCTTCACCAGGAGTATAGCTTTCTGAGGTCTGGGAGCTCCAGGGCCGGAGGACAAAGCCTAGCCCTCCCTCCTGCCAGAGTGAAGTCCAATAGGAGACCCCCAAAAAACTGGGACCCCTCCAGAGGCTGAAGTATGTGAAAAGCTGACCCCTTTTCAAACTGCAAGGGATGGCCCCCAGGCTGGCTCAGGGGCGTGTTTGATTGCAGCCTGCATTCCCACCCCCACGTGGCCTGGAAAACTTCCAGCCTAGGATTCTTTCAGCAGTGGTCTCCACCGCCCATGCCTCACAGAAGCTAAGAAAGCCAGGAAGCCTAGGCTTTTCTTCCCCACAGAACAGAGTTTCCGACCAGTGTGTCCCAGGAGCCTCGGCCTCTGCTGGGAGACAGGCGTGCAGGGCTGGGTGCCATCAGCCCTCAGGGTGGTCTGCTCGGCGTGGGGCAGCCTCACACACTTCCCACTGTGGAAAGGGTTGGGAGTCCCTGAGGAGGACTGTGGGAGCCTTGGGAGGAATTTAAGCTCCGGAGGGATGACAGCTGACGGCACCAAAGCCGCTGGGGCTCCTGCAAGAGGACAGGCCAGGCAGGGGAGGCCGGCCAAGAGGCCCACTGTGGAGAGAGCGGTGGGAGGGGGAGGAGGATGGAGAACAGGGTTTGATTTGAGAGATACTTAGGATGTAGAATTAGGGCAAAGTGAGAGAGCGCGAGATCGGGGATTCCGGCTGGGGTAACTGGGCGCTCTTTCCATCGCCCGCAGGGTGCCCGTGCGTGGTCAGGCTGCCACAGGCGTGCGACCTGCTGAGCACACGCCATCTGGACCTTTGCCCCCAGGCTGAGCAACCCACTGAGGTGGAGGTACAATGGAGGGACAGGTAAGGGGAGAAATATGCCAGGCAAGGTGGCTAGAAGAGAAAGACCCGCCCTCATGCCTTTTCTGAATGGCCGAAGATGGCTGGGATGGACACAAAGCCGGAGGCCTTCCTCTTGGGGTTTTCCCAGCTCTCATTCACATCCATCTAACTCTGGCAGCAAGTTCTTCTTAAGGATGACTCCGATCTCTCCAGCTGCCTCTGATTCTCACTCCCCCGGGGGGTTCAGCCTCACCCCGAGCCTCAGATCCCCCCAACCGCCCACCTCTCCCCATCTTTCCCCTGGCCATCTACTCCTTCATCCACGGTCACTGAGTGCAGCGGTGCTGGCCGCTGGCGACCCAGCCCTGGGCCCGCGAGCTCACTCACAGTCAACCTCAGGAGGCAGGCTGGCTGCGAGACTATTCCAGGCCGGAGCTACAGTTCCTGCGTGCTGACCGGGACCCAGGTGCGCCCTCCTCCAAATACCATCCCCAGACACAACCTCTGAGGACGCTCTGGGGAGCGCGCTGGGCTGGGAGGCCAGAGCCCTGGGTTATAACCCCAGCTCTGGCATTAAGACTTTGGGCAACGCCTGGTCCTTTCCTGAACCTCCCTTTCCCATCTGTGTAATGGACACTAATAGGAGTGTGTACTACTGAGTGCTTAAAATTTCCCAGCCACTGTGCCAAGTAGTTTTCATGGGCATTGTCATGTGGCTCTTTACTCGCTATTTAATGACGTCACCTGAGGAAAGCATCTAGCACAGTGGCTGGTATAGAGTAAGTGCTCAATACGATCACCTCTGTCTTATAGACCAGGAAATGGAGGCACAGATGAAATAATTTGCCTGAGGTAACAGAGCCAGGTAGAGGTAGAACAGGGATTCGAACCGGGTGGCTTGGCCTCGGTGCTCAGGGGCCCATATCCACTAAAGCTTACTGTTCCCTGGGGGATCTTGCCCCAGCTGGCAGGGCCTGGGGTCCCCTGGAAGGTCTCAGAGAGATGAAACCAGGCAAAGACAGTGAGCGCTAAGGAGGCACAGAGGCTGGGATTTCGATGACTGCAAGTGCAAACCGTTTGCAGAGCCCAGCTGGTGCCTGCTGGCTTGCAGCCCCGTCAGCCAGGTGCTGTCCTCTGCACCAGCCCGTGGGGCCCAGGTCTCTACCTGGAGGAGCCTTGGGCTTGGATGCAGCTGCCCCGCAGGATGCAAAGGCAGGAGTTCCACATGACCAAGAGGGGGCGCTCTGGAGAAGGGACGCGTTGTGGCCAGCCCGATGCGCACCCCCTCCCCCCCCCCCCAGCAGGCTCTTCTACAGCCTGGGGGCCTGAGGAAGGCAGATATTCTCCTCATTTGTCATTTGGGGGACTGAGGAGAAAGGGGAGGAAGAGTGGCTAGTCTTGGAGACCTGTTGGAGGTTCCCACAGAATGCACTGCGGCTGCCTATTCTGCCTCCTTCCCTGCTTGGAGTTCCTTGAAGGTAGGGCCCCTTGGCTCTGGGTCCTCAGCCCCTGGCACAGGGCCTGAGGAGGAGCTCTGTGAAGGTTTGCTGACTGGCTGAATGATTGACTGGGCTCTCTGGGCCAGCCTCCCCACCGTTTCCCTGTCTCCTAGCCTGCACTCTGCTCGCCCTCCTCCATACATGGCCTCAAGTATTATCAGACACAGATCTGACCCTGTCACCAGCCCATCCAATGCTCCCCATTGCTCTCTTGGTAAAGGCCTTGAATGCCCTTCTTTGCCTGAGCCTCACTTTCCCTCTTGGAAACGTTCTGCTTCTGCTCCCACAAGTTCTTTGCAGTTTCTTGAAACACTGTGCATGTGTGTGCAGACTCTGCTTCTGCGGTTCCCCCTGCTTGGAAAGCCCTTTCCTGGTTTGCTCACTCATCCTTGATGATCCAGCACAAATGCCACATCCCAGGAAGCCTTCTAGTACCCTCCCAGGCTGGATGCACCTTCTTCCATCTTTGTCTGTACTTGTGGGGACCATTTCTCCTGCCTATCACCACCCCTGGAGTTCCTTGTTTCCTTTTGCCTCTCCCCCGCACAGACAGCTGGAGCCAGATCGGGCTCACCCCTGTGCTCTGGGGCCTGGCACATGGCTGGGCCCCGACTGGCAATGAAAGTTTACTGCAAGAATCATGTTCTACATCGGCCAACGGAAGGAGACAGACCAACCAACAGATAGAGAGAAGAGCCACAGAATGAGAATGCGCAAAGATGGAGAGCGTGATGGATGCACAAAGACAGGGAGGGGCAGAGCCCAGGGGAGGCAGAGGGAACAATCAGAGGCCTGACCCACCTGACTTTTGTCCAGAGCTTCCTGGACCAGCCAGCCGGTGCAGCCTGCCTGGCAGGGTGTGAGGTATTCAACATGGGTTCTGGGGTCACAGACAGGGTTAAAGTCGTCCAATGGGCAGGAGCAAGGCTCTGTGCAGGCTGGAAACAGGTCCGGTCCAGGCAGGTTGCTGGTGGGAGAGAAGGCGGCAGGGTTAGCCTGGCTTTCCGGCTCTCACACCATGAACTGGGGCCACCTCAGCCCTGAAGCCCAAGGGGCCTTTTTCTTGATGGGCTGGATTGCTTCCTTTTCTTAGAAAATTTGAGTGATGTCTGTTGGACCAGGCAGGACACCTGACTAGCTGTGGGATCACCCACCTGTCCCTGCCTCTCTCAGGACCTCAGTGTCTCTGTCAGCTCTGCTGGGAACCCCCTCCCATGGCCACCCTGCAGTCTCACCGCCTCTCAGCTCCCTGTCACTACTCTGTTCACTGTGGCCACTGCATGACTTAGTCCCGCCAACTCCCTCTGGAGGGCCTGCCCCCAAGTCCCAGGAGCACCCCTACTCTAGTCAGGTGGGAGATCAGAAGAAAGGCTGAGTCCGAGGGGTTAGGTCACCCTCGGTGGGGTGGGGAGGTGGCCCCTGGGACTCAGAGGAGGACCTGACTTCATGGTTCAGAGGGAGAAAACCTGCCAGGGAGCCTACGGCCAGGCTACAAACGAGGAGGGGGCCCCAGTGGGCAGCTGAGGGTCCTGTGGGCTTAGGCTGGGTATGGGCAGAGGCCCAGGCAGTGGGGCAGGTCTGGCCAGCTTAGTGAGATCTCAGTTCCCTGGAGAAGAGGTTTAACTCAACAGGGGGCTGGGGAGGTGGGTAGGACAACTGGGTAGCCAGAGTTGGGAAGGGGGCCTCGGGGCAGAAGTAAATATACTCCTTCCCTCAGGAGGGGGTTTCCCTCTGACGGTGGGTGGGGGGAGATCATCTCTTCTTCCTTCCCTGCCAAGCAGGAAAGGGAACGGGCTGGTACTGCCTGAGCTGAGGTGGCACCAGGGGATTCTGCCCAGGGTCAGGCGCCCGTCAGGTTGCCCCTGCCAGCAGCAGGAAGGCTGAGTGGATGAGAGTGGGACTCTTCCGCAGCCCCTTGCTCCTGTGGGGAGAGCCCTGGCTCTGCCCCTCCCAGCTGGACAGCCCAGCTGGGCGACTTCACCTCTCTGAGCCTCACTATCCTCATCTGTGAAATGGGCATAATGGTACAACCCATCTCAGAGATGCTGTGAAGGTTCAGTGAGACAGAATATGGGAAGAGCTGAGCTGGACGCTGGGTGCGTGGGAGACCTCAGTTCTCGGCAGCTGTCGGTATCGCTAGTTGGGCTGAAATATGAGAAAGCCTCCTGAATTTGCTCAGTTGGTCCCAAAAAGCTTCTTCAATGAATTAGAGCCCAAAGCTCAGTGAGTAAATTGCAAGAACAAAGATGAGAACACAGTGAGATGAGATGTCAGAGTCAAGGCGAGAGGCAGAAGAAAAGGGAAATAGGCATGTGTGCTAGGCTGACTTTTCTCCATTTACTTTTTGGAAGAAAAAAAAAGGGGGGGTGCCTGGGAGGCTCAGTCGGTTAAGCAGCCAACTCTTGATTTCGGCTCAGGACATGATCTCGGGGTCCTGGGATCGAGCCCCATGTCAGGCTCTGTGCACAGCGAGGAATCTGCCAGAGATGCTCTCTCTCCTTCCTCTGCCCCTCCCCACCTCATGCGTTCTCCCTCTCTCTCCCCCCCTCCCTCTCTAAAATAAATAAATAAATCTTTTTAAAAAATAAAAAAATAGAGGCCCTGGCTCACTCCTCAGACCGGGGACTGCAGAGGGTCTGGCTAAAGCTCCACCCGCTGTGCCTAGAACAAGGGCTCTGCAGAGGGGAGGCAGGAGAGTCGCCTTAGTGTCTGGGAGAAGGAGGGACAAGGAAGGAGGGGAAGGGAAAGGATGATGAGGGAGAGGTTGTGATGTGGGGCCTGGGCCAGAGAGAAGCGCTGAGCCTCCGTCACGGTGGGATAGCTGGCATGTGGGTGGAGGGAGGAGATGCCCAGGGAGAGGTGGGAACGGACACAATCGGGGAATTCTAGCTGGGTCTTGGGCCAGCCTAAGCCTGGAGCAGTTCCCAGGAAAAGTGAAGTCATTCTGGAGAAGAGGTAGCGAAGTAACTTCCAGCACCCTCTCGAAATCTGCCCCCAGCGGGAGAGAGCATATGCCTGAGGGTGGGAGGACAGAGAAACGAGAAGGGAGATAGGCATCGGAGGCTTTCCTCTTGGTGCTGCCTCAGATGTGGGAAAAGAACCTTGAGTTTTAGGGTCATGGAACAACAGCATTTTAGCCGCCAGGCTCTAAGAGCCGCAAGTCTTCAAGGCCTCTGGGGGCCAACTCCTCCCTACAGCTTAAGTCCCTTCTGCAGCGTCCATGGCAGATGCCTTCCAGCCCTGCTTGCCCCCTCTCTCTACACCCCCGCCCCCGGGGGATGGAGAGTGTGCGGGCTTCCTAGGCAGGCCTTTCCCCTGCCCGGGAGCGAAGCCTTCCTCACGCTGAGCTGGGCCCTGCTCTCTGACGTGGCCTCTGCCTTACCTCGGCCACTCTGGAGATGCCGTCCACACGAGTGACTTTGCCCTGCCTTGGCTTCCACCTCTCCCCAGGCCTGAGCTGTCCCGTCCGTGAAGTTCTATCCTTGCCCCTCTTAGTGACGCCTGACACCTTGACTGGAGACTCAGAGAGAAGTCCCACTGCTCTGAAGCCAGGTGGGGAGGGGAGGAGAAGGTGCTGATGGAGAGTGAGCTTTGAGGTAGACGGGCACCCCATTCCCCTGGCCTTGTCCGGGCCCCCTCCCTGACACCACCCCCCCTTGCTTCTTACACACTCACCCAGGCTGGCGGGTGATGCCTGCAATCTGGTGGGTAGAGCAGCCCATGAAGAAGAGGGGCAGGCTGAGAAGTAGGCCGAACAGCGCCCCCAGCAGGCAAAGGGCGCCACAACGCACGGGGCCCAGGTGGAAGCGCTTGACCAGGATGCCCCCGACCACGATGCCCACGATGGCCGACGGGATGCTGAGGCAGCCAATGAGCAGGTTGGCGTAGGACGCTGTGACGGAAAACTGGCGCTCCAGGAACTTGGGCAGGAAGGTGGCCATGCCTGCCACCGTGGACGACATGCACACCTGGGACAGGACCACCAGCAGGAAGATGGGGTGGCGCAGGGTCCGCAGCAGGACCCTGGGGAACACTGTTGGGGTGAGCGGGGAGAAGGTCAGAGTGGGCAGGCCAGCCGTGCTTTCGTTTCTGTCCTGTCTTGCCCTGTTCAGTTGAAACTGGCCCATTCCTTCCATGCCGTCTCATTTAATTCTACTGCACCCAATTCCATCCCGTTACGTTTGACTCCTTTCCATTTAATTCTACTCCGCTTTTGAAACTCAGTTTCGTTCCATTCCATTGAATTAGATTGCACGCTATTCAATTGTGCCTCTTTCCATTCGATTCTATCTAAACTTCGATTTCATGAAGTTCTATTCCATACTTCCTATTCCATTCATCTCATCTCATCCCACCTCGTTCCATTTCTTCTGTTCTACTTACTCATCTCATTTTTCCCCACTCAGTCTTTTTCATCCTGTCCTGCTTTAGCTCTTTCCAAGCCAACCCTGGCCTGTGCCTTCCCTCCTGTGTCCCTGGCACGGGAGAGCAGCGCCTCCCCTGATCTTCCATCCCGAGTTTCTATGCTCCGCAGCACTTCGCCTCACATACCACATGTTTCACTCAGCCACTTTACTGTCACCCCACCAGAATATAAGCTTCATTTACAGCAGGGATTTTTGTCTGCCATGTTCACTGCTGGATCTCCAGAGCGTGGGGCACAGCAGACACTCAGGAAATATTTATGGAATAAATGAGGGAACAAATGAATGGCCAATATGGGATCAAATGCCGCAGTGTTGGGGCAGAAGTAAGACCTCCGGAGAAGGTAAAAACTGAGCAGGCTTGGTGCTGGGTGGCTTCTTGAGGTAGGACAGAGGTAGGGCCTGAAGAATGGATCTGAAGGAAAAGGAATTCCTAGGAGGGACGCAGCAAGAACAAAAGCACATAGAGAGACGTAGAAGCGACGCGTCCGGCTTTGATGACCTCCCCCACCCCCCATTATCCCCTACACTGGTGCCTTGTGTACAGCTTTCCTCATGCAGGTCCGCCAACCTGAAGGGCACGTGATGGGGGGAAGTCTCGAGGAAAAGCCTCAGGGGCAGCCAGGGTGACGGCCAAGGCCAAGAATGCCTTCTCTTCGGACACGTGCAGTTCTCTCTCCACTAACATCAAAAGAGAAAGGCATGTGTTTCTGCCCACAGGAGGTGAGCTGGAAGTTAACGCGAGGTGTGGGGGGGAGAGGAGGAAAGGCCCTTCTGAGAAGACACGTCAGAGGAGCAAATCACCTGGCAGTCGGGACTGGTGGGGAAAGATGGCCCTGGGGCCCCTCTGGGCCAAGTGGGAGGTCCCTTCTGTTCCTGCAGTAGCAAGACCAGGGTGTCTGTCGCTGGAGATCTCTGTGTGCCCTCAGAGCTTGGCCAGAGCCCAGTCAGCTAGTTCTCTAACCCCCTGGGCCGGGCCAGGAACCATTTCCTTAGAAGCCAGAAAATAAAGACCAATAGTCCGCGCAGGGTGGGTAGGAGCTGGGCTGTGGAACTCCCCTTCCTTCATGTCTCAGGCCTGCCTCCCGTCCTGAGTCCCCTGCCCTACACACGGCGCACTGAGCCAGCGTCTGGAGCGAGAAGGTTGACACGTGGCCTGCGCCCCAGGTGGCTGCTCCAGCGTCCCTCCCTCCTGCAGCTGCCCTGGCCAGGATCGGCCCAGGCCATACCGGTGCCCTCACTGGACAGGTGGGGCCCAAGTTCATCTAGAGCGGCCGGGGCAAGGCCGGAATTTGCCAGGGGTTTCCTGACTCCTAGTGTAAAGGCCATTCCGCCTACGGGACCCCACCCCACCCACATTCCCGGGCCTCTCTGGCTGCCAGAAGGCTCTAGCTCGTTACTTGCTTCTATCGCCTTCTCCTGTGCTCATCATCCCAACTGCACTTTGTACCCACCCTCTATCTCTTCAGCATTTGCAGCCTGTCCTTAGAACAGATGGAAAATTCCTGGAGGGCAGGGCTATGCCTTTCACTTAGATAGGGATATCTGCTGGGAACTCCAGGGTCACCTCTGTTAGATAGCTGCTTCCCTCAGCTTAGTGCCTCCTCCATCAGGTAGGCTCCTCTCCACTCAAGAGATTCAGGAGCCGCCCACAGCTCAGAGGCATGTCCTCCCTCCACCATAGGGATAGTCTTTCTTCCCTTTGTCAGGGGCCTCCCTTAACTCAAGGATAATGTCTCCCCCATCAGACAGGAGCCTTCTCTAACTCTGGGACTGTCTTCTCTCAAGAATTTCGGCCTCCTCCAGCTGAAGGGCCATGGTTCCTCTTCCTTTGGCTCCCCCATGGTCCCATGTGGTCAAGGCCGAGCCTCAGGTCACCACTGATCCCTCTGGAACTCAGCAGAAAGCCCAGAAGCCAGGCTTGAGGACCAACTAGAGGGCCTGTGGCTAGCCCTGCCTTGGTCTCCTCTAGGCTCACGGAGAAGCTGAAACCACCAGAGACAATCTGCCCAGGACACCTACTCCAGGATCTAATTTCAGTGATTGGCCCCAGCTTCCCTCTGGGTGGAAGCCAAAGCAGTGATTAATAAACTCTCCCAAGGAGCAACCTGCTGGGGCCTTCCAGCAGCTGGGGGGTGATCTGAGGTTAGGGAGTCTAAGCCCCTCCTGCCTCTAGGCCCAGCCCCATGCAGTCCAGCCCTCCCCTTACCCCAGAGAAGCTGGAGAACTGGCCGCTGGGTTACTGGTATCCCAACATCAGGTCTTAGGACACACTTCCAAGAACTGGGCCTAATTAACTTCCTGTTTCAAGAGTCCTCAGTGGGGGCAGGGTGGGTGCCAAAGCAAACCCCTCCGTCATCACCCTCCTAAACCACAGGCAGCTCAACTCACTGTCCCAGGATATGGTCAGAATAATAGCAGTAGGCCAGGGGTGATAATTGAAAAAATAATTATACCTTATATAAGTTTTTTTTTTTTAATAATATACAAAAGGCTTTCCATTCATCACCCCATTTGATTCCCCCAATAGTCCTTGAGGGAAGCAGAGCCAAGGGTTATCGGCCCTGAGGGTTTGGAGAGCTGAGAGGAGGGAGGGCCAGGCTGGCCGGGGGAAGGAGAGGAAGAGCACTTGAACTTGACCTAGAGGGACCAGGAAGATTTTGATAGCAATAAAAACTGACATTCCAGGCAGAGGGGATCATATAAGTCAAGACTTACAGGAGTGTACGGTGCTCATGAGGGGTCTGTAGGTGTGAGAGATAAATCAAGAAGGGCAGGAAGGGGCTGGATCCTGTACGGCCCCACATGCCCCTCTGGTCCCACTTCTCTATATCCTGGCCTGAGCTCCCTTACCTTTGATGAACTGGATCACTGTCAGGTCTGGTGCAATCTGGGTGAGGCTATCCTGCTTCTCCCGGGACTCCCCCGGGCTCTGCTCAGAGGGAGAATCTTCACCCTGGGAAGACACACAACCACCATAGTTTATCTCAACAACCGAGGGCAGTCAGCTGGACGCCAGACATTCTGCCCCAAGATGCCTGTGGGCTGGGGAAACCCTCTGGGAGAGAAGAGGGTATGGGCAGTCACCTCATCGAAGCAATAGGGGTCAACAGTGTTCCATTTGTTTTGGCCCCAAATGGGCCTGGATGGATTGATGCTGACGCGTGCTGGGTGGGGGTGAGACCTCTCTGGTGCCTGAACACCCTAGAAGGACCTTTGCTTCACGTTGGTGGGGGATCCCTGAGAAAGGCTCAGGTCGAGTGTCTTGCTAATCCAGCAGGATGGGCATTCAGAGCAGAAGGGAAGTTGATTGTCAGAGAAAATCACTCTTACATACGCACGTAGGACTGAGTCAAACTTTGTGCGGGGTCTCTCCCCTGCTGGGCTCCCAGCTCTGCAAGCGCAGGCATCATGCTTATCTTGTTCTCTGTTGAAACCCTGGTGCCTAGCACAGGGCCTGGGGTGGAATAGTGGGTGTCTGGTAACTATGTATGAACAGAAAGAATGAAGAAATGGCAATGGGTGCGGCCAGTCAGGCTCTAGGAAGAAAAAATGGAAACAACAGGAGAGGCTATTGCGGCGATGCAAGCGATTTCCTACACCGCTTCTGGTTAGGAATGGGGCAGGGGGTCCACACCGAGTACCCCAGGGGCCTAGCAGAATGGAGATTCCGGGTGCGCCAGGCCACCATAGGCATGCTGCTGTTCTAGCCTCACGGGCACCTGTGAAGGAAAACGCTCCACACAGGCGCAGAGCAGCTTCGAGGTTAGGTAACTTGCCCAACATCACACAGAACTATGATCTGAGCTTACGCCTGCCTGTGCCTAAAGCTCATGCTTTATCCACTAAGTCCTGTGAGTCGGAGGCCCTGGTGCAAGATGGGAAGAATTGGGAGGCATCTTTCCGGAGCACCGTGAAGGGGCCTGAAAGCCCAGTCTAAGTCCCTGGGTGAGGCACTGTGGGTCTGTTACTCATTTACACCTTAGAGCCGTGCTGCCGGACACACGAGCTACCGGCCACGTGTGGCCGCTGAGCACTGGAAATACGGCCAGTCCACACTGAGATGTGCCGTGAGTAACAAACACAGGCTGCATTTCAAAGACTTAGTATGAAAAAAAATTGGAAAATATCTCATTATTTTTTTAATTTATGATATGCTAAAATGAGAATATTTTAGATATAGTGCGTTAACTTCAAGATATTAAAATTAGGGTGCCTGGGTGGCTCAGTTGGTTAAGCGACTGCCTTCGGCTCGGGTCATGATCCTGGAGTCCTGGGATCGAGTCTCGCATCGGGCTCCCTGCTCGGCGGGGAGTCTGCTTCTCCCTCTGACCCTCCCCCCTCTCATGCTCTCTCTCTCTCTCATTCTCTCTCTCAAATAAATAAATAAAAGTAAAAAAAAAAAGATATTAAAATTAGTGCCTTTTACTTTTGAATGTGCTACCAGTTAATATTTAGAATATACATATGTGGCTCACATAATATTTCTTTTGGACATGCTGCCTTCAAGACAATCGGAGAATCTCCTCGCATCTTTCTCCGTCCTAACCAAGCCGCGGAGAGTGGTGCGGGAAAGGCCCAGGACCGAGGGAAGGGTGCTAGGACCAGGATACCGCCCCAGGACAGGAGGGAGGAGATAAATTGAGATAAACTAAGAACCTCCCAATGTTCTATCAAGGACCACAGGACTGGCGGCTCAGCTCAGCGGTCTTTGGATGAGCAGAATCTGTGAGTTCCTTGCCTGGGGTTCCTTGTCCTCATGTAAGCAGTGAGGATGACCACAGTGTCTGCACGTCCAGCCCCCTGTGGTCCACCCCAAACTTTCACATCCACCATGTCATCTGATTCCTGCAGCAGTCTGGGGAAGGGATCATTACTGCACCTATTTTGCATAAGAGGAAACTGAGGCCCCAGAAGAAGACGTGTCACCCAGGGAGCAATGGGCAGAGCAGGTTCTCGAAGGCACGTCCTCCAGGACCACCGTCTCACCCCTGTCTCATGCTGTGAAAAAGAGCACGGGGTTTGGAGATAGGAGGGAAGGGGCAGAACTTCAGGGGCTTGTGGGGGGGCGGTCAGGGAAGGCCTCCAGGAGAAGTGAGGTTTGGGATTGGGGTGGACAGAAAGGGAGAGGTTATTCAAAGCAAGGGCATAGGACAGCAGGAGTGTGGGGGTGGGGAGGGCCTTTCTGTGTGGGGGGTTGCAGGGGGGTTGACAGGGAAGCCATAGGGGCTGGGGCAGAAGCTGGGCAGTTTGGAGGGCCATGCTAAGGGACTTGGGCTTTATCAGGTGGGTACTGGGAGCCTCTGTCCTGGGCTCTTCACAAGTTTCTGCCTCTCTCCCCACATCTGTTTTGAGGACTCCCGACCAAGAGCCGGCTCCGGAAACCAGAAGCATCGTGGCTCCGCTCAGAGCAGGGCTTGGAGTCAGACGCATCTGGCTGTGGTTTGCCCGGGTCAGCAGGCCTGCGCTGAGGGAGCCGGTTAGAACTTCCCCTCCCTTGGGGCCATGTGCTGATGGCTGCAAGCCTGTGGGACCCAGGGTGCCGTGTGTGGTCTGGCACGTGCAACGGCCCTCTGCCTGCTGGGCCTCCAGAGCTCCAGGAACTGTCCTCAGCGGAAGCTGGGTGCCTAGAAAGCTCTGTGTGGGGCCGTGACCCCAGCCCCACGGAGCCTCGCTGACCCTGGTGGCTGGTAGGGCACTGTCTCTGCCAGCCCTCAGCTGCCATGGCCCGTGGCCACAACAAGCGGCCACAGGGATGGGGTGATCTGCTAGCCTTCCCACTGCCGTGGGAGGGAGATCGTGTTTCTAGCAGAGCGCCCGGAGATCGGAGCTCCACCGAGGACTACCACACGCTTCCTCTTTCTCATACTGAGATCCGTGCAACTGGCCATGCTTCTCGTGTCCCCGTGGCCATCGGCAAGCCCAGAACCAAATAAGGGGTTCGGTTACATCAACTGAATTCATCTTTGTGGTCCATGCTCCTAAGTTTCCCCTTGTCTTGCTGATACCCCTTTTCGCAGCTGTTTCTATTTTCTTGCTTCTTGGTCCTGAGTGAGTGATTCGGCTCAGGTCCCGCGATGCCCTTCCCGGGGCTGAATCCCAGCTCCACCCTTCACTAGCCCTGTGGGCAAGTTATTTAATCTCTCTGTAACTTGACCCCTCAGGTGTAAATGGGAGTTATAGCTGCACCTATTTTATAGACAGATTACAAAGATTAAATGAGATAATACATACAAAGGGCTTAAAACAATGCATGGTCCAGAGTAAGCGATAGATGTCAGCCTAATTTCCCACTCCTACTAGTACGGTACATGAGTTTGGCGTGAACTGTAAGAATATTAGAAAAAAAGGTAATTTTTCCATTATTTTTCCTCTTAAGAGCTGGCTTGATCAGAGAAAGATATTAAGAATAAACACTCCGGGTCGTCAGGCACTGAGCAACCCACTTCCCACTTTGCCTCGTTTCATTCTTACAAAAATCCCAAGGTGTGGATGTTAGGATTATACCCATTTTATAGATTTCAGAGTTCCAAGTGTGGAGGTGCGTCTGGCTCCTGCTGTTAGCCCCCCGAGGCCAGTGTGGATGTCTCAGGCATCGAGGAGGCTCCCGGGCCAGATCAGCTACCGATCAGCTCTCTTAGTGAGCCTCAGTCTCTGCCGAACGGGGGTATTGGACTAGATCAGTGTTTTTAAAACTGGGTTTTCAGCAGCAAAACCCTTTCTCCAACCGAAACTTCACTCAAAAGACTGACATAAAAACACATAAAACTAGAATCTGATTGGTGTGTGTGTGTGTGTGTGTGTGCAGGGAGGTGGAAGGCCCTTAGTCCTATTGGGGGACACCTCTCTTCAATCTCCCTACGGTGGCACCTTGGGGTTCTGTCGGTACAATTTGAAATCACTGAAGAGCCTTCCAGTCCCAGTGTCTGAGGAAGCTCTGATCTACACCACCCGTGAGTAGGGGTGAGGCTCACCTTAGCCCTGTGGGGCCAAGACCTGGCTTGGTACAGACTGGTACAGGGGGAGGTGGTGCTGGCCCACCTCTGGGCACAGCCTTGACCCTCTCTGGGCCTGAATCCCTCCATCTGTAGGTAGAGTGGGGGCTGAACTGGATGATCACACAAGACCTTCTACCTTGGAGCGTCGAGGAGGGGTGAGGGTGGCATCAAAAGGCCTGGGTTTCAAGGGATGGAGAAGGACATATGAGGGCTCCTGGGCTGGCTGGGAGGGGTCCGGAGGCAGACCCGAGTCACCTTGGACCTCCCAGGGGCTGCAGAAGGAGCACGAAGTCCAAGAAGAACAGAAGCCCCCCAGCTGGCCCTAAGTTCTGGGCTTTAAGGGCCACTGCCACTGCCCACTCCTGTCCCCATCCTTGACCATTCTCCCAAAGAAGCACATCAGGTTAATGATTGGGAGAAAACAGATTTCCTAGACTCCTAGACTTGTAGGTCAAAATTATAGCCATGTAGAAACGTGAATTTGGGGAGTCAAAGATCATTCGAGGCATAGAATCATAGAATAATAGAACACAAGTACTTTAGAAACACAGAACTTTAAAACTGTATAATATTAGAATCCCAGACTCTGGAAGATGGCCTAGAATAACAGACATGGAGACTCCTGGGAAATAGGAACCCAGAGAAGATGACAGAGGCCAGTGGTGCTCAGAGGCCGGGCAGGGACAGGGGCTCTTGGTGGACGAGGCCTTTCTCAGCCCCTGGCCCAGCCTCAAGGGCAGGCACTCAGAGGGACCTGAGGGTATGGAGGGCAAAGGAGGGTTGCTGACTGAATGGGGTCCTATGACCAGAAGGACAGATAGGGCCAGATGACCTGCTAGGGAGCCCCTAAGAGGCCATCTGCACTCCACAGGTCCTACAGAACCATGTTCTAGGAGTCCTGGGGCTTGACAGGACCCTGGAGACGGGCTGATTATAGAGAGGGAGACTACAGGGAGACTGAGGCTCACAGAGAGCTAACACATGCCCTGGTTCACTCCTAGAAGGATATCTGGTGGCCACCATGAGGTCACAGATACATGGGCAGAACCAAAGGCAGGAAAGCAGAGATCCTCTCCCTCTGTGTCCTGGATGGCTTCCCCCATCTACCATCTCATAATCTTCTCTGTGGAGACTGTTCACGCTCCCCTCCCTGCAGGCAGAGGACTCTTAAGCACTGGCCATGGGAGAAGCCTGAGCGGTCAGTCAGTCATCCCCCTGTCCATCTGCATCTGGCCTTCCTTCGTTACCTGAGAGCTTCTTGGGGGCAGAGGCTGTGGACTGCACCCTTTTCTCCCACAGTGGAAGGGCTCCTGTACTGCTCCATTTAGAGAAGACATCATTCAACCTGTCAGAGCTGGTAGACCCTGTCTAATCTTCTGCCCATTGTACAGATGAGGAGACTGAGGTCAGTGACCTTCACTGGGTCACAAAACCCTGATAATACATGCCACCATACCACCCTTAAAAACTGCATTTACTTGTAGGAGCCTATTTGGGGGACCCCTGAGCCTGGGAGAAGATATTCGAAGGGATTTCAGAAAGAGTCTCCCCTTCACTTCCCTCTCCCCACCCCCACCCATGCCTGTTCCCACTCTCTACAGAAGATACACCTCCCATGTCTGTGGGCCTGGACCTTCTGGCTGCCAATTCTACCTAACCAGGCCCTTCCTCCCAGTCCATCTACCTCCCCTTCAGTGGCCTTAGTGGGCTGGGCCAGCCCGAGTCAGCAGAGCTGGCCGAGGCAGCCTCAAGGGGGGGGGGGGGGAGGGGGGGGCAACAGTTCCTCCCACATCAATATTTATTGCCTGCGAGCTGCTGGAAGCAGATCCTCATGTTCTCAGGCTTCGGTTCTTTTTTAAGAACCTCTCACCCCCTTCCTTCCTCACTCCCCATCCCCAGTGTGCTGACAGAATGAATCCAGACAGCCAGACAGGTTCACAGCCGGGGAGCAGGGTTTCCAAGCTTCACAGAGATGCCGCTCTTCAAATCCAGATGTCTGTACCAGAGCAGCTTCGCCTCGAGAAACCGTGCGTTCTTAGACTTCCAGGCACACAGCCTATGGCTCCGGGAATCCCCCCTCGGCAGCTCCGGCAGCCGAACAGAACGGGGAAGTGTCTTGCTCAAGGTCACACGGCGGCCACGTGACCGAGCCCAGCCGTGCCTCCCACTGGCTTCTTCCATCTAGTCTGCCCCGTGGCTCAAGCGGTTGTCCTCTGTTCAGATGTGAGGCCCAACCTGGACACTGCCCGTAACCAGAAACTCCTCACTTCCCCTGTGACCACCCCTACTTCTAAGAACTCTTCCCCCAAGTTCTAGGAATTCCTATCTCATTCAAATTCTGGCCCGAGCTAGGCAGAACCAGGAAGGGCCATCTGTGGTTTCAAGTGCCTTCTTCCCCTGAAATTGGTCGCTAGCAAGGCCTGCCCCCTCTGCCTCTGAGCCCAGCACCAGCCCAGGCCCGCACTGTCCCGGGATGTCCCACAGTGGAGCAGCGCCCGGGCTGGGCAGTGTCTCTCCTGGGTGGCTCTTGCAACTTTTCCCTTTGCCCACGCCCCCACCCCCCACTGTGGGTGCATGGCTTCCCACCTGGACCACAGCCAGAGGGGCTGCAGCAGTCTCCCTGCCCCCACTGCTCCCCCCACTTCCTCTATCCCTTTCTCGGCTTAGACCCTGTGATAGAGCCACGGGACACCCGTTTACCCTCCTTCCAGGGCGACCAGCTGCTCTTGCAGCTGGCAGGCAAAGCCTTCTCTGATCTGGCCCCTAATGGCTGTTCTAACATCAATTTTCATTGGTCTCCCACGAAAAAAACTTCTGCTCCCGCAGGGGGTGGGCGATGGGTAGTGAGGTTCATAGAGCAGACACCTTTGGGGTTGGACAGACTTGGGTTCAAATTCTAGCTTTTCTAGATGAAGACATTTTCAGCCCTCTCTCTTAGGCCCCGACTTTCTTGCTCTAAGGAGGAGGGCCTCTCTCCCATCACAGCCAGCGTATTCAAATGCACCAACCTGCTTCATTAAATAGAATTATTCTTGCTGCAAAATATTCGACAGGCTTTTTACAAACCGTCCCTTTGAAACTAGAATTACTTAGCAACAAATAATTTATGATTGTGATTTCTCAACAATTGCTTCCCTGTGAAATAAGAAGAAATATATGTATGCAAATGTATATATTCCTGACACAGAGCTCCTAAAACTCTTGTAAATAAGAGTGCTTAGGAGAATCTTCTAATGTTTATAGTCTTTGACCCCAATTCCTGACACAGAGCTCCTAAGATCTGTGTAATTTCCTGCGTGCTAGGAAATGACACCAAGCTCCTAAATCCCTTGCAATTTCCTGGGCGAGAAGAACATCTTTTGTTCTAATGAGATGACTCTCAGTGGGCCCTTGGATGGGAAATGGTCACCAGAAAGACCATGCCACGATTACAAGCTTAGAACTTACAGCTCCCCCACCCCCACCCCCAATTCTCCAGAGAGGGGAGAAGGGCTGGAAATGGAGTTAAGGATTGATCATGTCTATATGGAGAAGGCCCCCACAAAATCTTAACAGTATCGGGTTCAGGGAGCTTCAAGGTTGGTAAGCACATCCATTTGCCAGGAGGGTGACATACCCCAACTCCACAGGGACAGAAGCTCCTGTATTTGGGACCCTCCCAATCCCCTCCCTATGTATCTCCTCATCTGGCTGTTTATCAATACCCTTTATCATATCCCCTATTACATAATTAGCTGGTAAACATGAAGTAAGTGCTTTCTTGAGTTCTGTGAACTGTTCTAGCAAATGATGGAATCCAAGAAAGGGGTTGTGGGAACCCCTGATCTGTAGCCAAGTAAGAAAGAAATTGTTGGTCACCTGGGGATGGGCCTACTACCTGCAACTGAAGTGGGACTGAGCCCTAAGCTGTGGGATCAGATGCTATCTCCAGGTAGACAGTGTCAGAATTGAGTGAAATTGCAGGGCGCCAGTGGGTGGCACAGAGAATTGGTCAGCATGAGAATCACCCCACACACTAGGTCACAGAAATGTTGCGTGTGGGTACTCGGGAAAAGAGAAAATCGAATGTGCAAATTTTCAGAATGTAATGAAATGTCTGTGAGTGCTAAAGAAAATTCGATAAGGTCAACATTAATGACACATTGAACTTTTATAAAAGTTTCTATTTTGTCATTTTCTTTTGTACTTTGGAGCCAATGGATTGTTTTTAAGGCCTAGTGTTTTGGTGAGCCTCTGGAAAGCCTGGAGGCCCCCCACCGAGCATCATCTCTCCTGCCCGGTGGATCTCCTCTGAGGAAAGACCACCTGCCCCTCAGCCGAGCAGGGGGTTTCAGCGAGATATCCTCGAGCACCTCATGGCTTGTTACTTATCAATGAATCTTGGTCCCCACTAGGCTGTGCCCGTTTTAAGGGTAGAGGCCATGTGCTGAGCTCCAGGGTCGGCCTGACACCTGGCCCCAAGGACGCCCTCAGTATGCATTTGTCCCCTCACTGCTTCTGGAAAGGCTGGATTCATTTCTACAGCTGAACCCTTTGTCCACGCTATGTCCACATCTAGAATGCTCCCTCTCCCCTCCCTAGGCTTCCACCATCCTTCAGAGTCCAGCTCAAATCCTGCCCCTTCAGAGAAGTTCTTCTCAGACCCCCCACCCATTCTCCACCTCCTCCTACTTCTCAGTATTGCTCCAGCACACCACGTTTAGAACTCACAGAAACCATGAAGTGACGAGCAGAGAGGCAGACAGTGTGATGGTTAGACAGAGGGCATGGGCTCAGACAGGCTGGGGTTCTCACCCCAGTGCTGCCCTCACTGGCCGTGTGATCTTGGCTAGGTCACTTCCTCCTCGGGCCCCTAATCTCCTCAGCGTGCAAGGGGCAGGACATACTCACTGTGCGGGGCTGTTGGGGGGGCAGCGGATGGAGCCTGGACAGAAAGGCTTTGTAAGCTGTGAAGTGCAGTGCCCAGGAGGGATGAAGTCTACGGTTACAAGGGAGGATGGGTAGGTGGGGGCTGGAGCCTGGACTAGGGTGGGCCCATGGAGGGGGCTTACTTTGCTGACAGGTGAGGCTGCGGCTGCCAAGGCCCTTCGCCGAAAGCGGAGCTCGTGCTTCTCCTTGGGCATCTCCCTGGGGAAGAAGAAGTAGGGCACGGCAGCCAGGGCCACTGCACCAGCGGAGACGAGGAAGCCCAGCCACCAGGCCCCCACCCATCGGGGGTCCTTCGAGGTCAGGCTGATACCACCTGGAAAGGAAGACCATGGTGATGTTAGAGTCAGGACGGGCTGTCCCTTCTTGGCCACCACCCTGGGACTGGCCTTTGAGACACTAGCTGGCCCCAGGGGCCAGGAGTCAGGAGACCTAGGCTCCAGTGTGGCTTTGCCAGTTACGTCCCGTGTGACCTTGGGCAAGGCCTTGATCCCTCCTGGACCTCAGCTTTCCGACTACTGAGGCATTGTGTGTAGCGGTCAAGGTTATGGACTTTGGAAATGGACTGTTGAGTCTGAATTCCATTACTAATATAACCTTGGGCAAATTACTTAACCTCTTTGTGCCTCGGGGTCTTCCTCTATAAAATACAGACAATCGTAGCACCTACACCACAGGGTCATTGTGAGAACCACAGAAACCAACACAGGTAAAGCACGTAGTATGTGCTGTACAGCTCTTTGTTCTTCTTCCTCATCTTACTGTTACTGTTTTGATTATTATTATTATTAAATCGATGGTTAGGACCCCTTTTGTGCTTCTCAGACCTGTGTCATTAAAATCACCAGGGTGCTTGTCAAAAATACCCAAGATCAACTTAAAACTACCACGGGGTGGAGTGGGAAGGTGACCAAGGAATCTTCCCTTTAGCAAGTTCCCCAGGTATAATCAGGACTAGATTATTCCAGATGTGCCTCCTGGCTGGCCTGACCGCTTCTCCCAACCAAGCCCTTGACCTCGAGGCCAAGTCGGACACTTCCTCCTTCAATTGCCACAGTATCCACAAACGATTTCTAACCACACAGATGCACGATGACACCAAGCCTAGGAGTAGGGTTGGTTCCCAGGTGCTTGGGCCTGAGCGCTCCTGGCCAGGGCCAGAGTATACAATCTGCACTCAGCACACATATCAGCTGGGGATGAAGGTGGCTTTTGTTACTAATTCCCTCCTCCAGCTCTTCCTCCCCCTGCTTCTGTGCCAGCCTGGTGAGCCCGAGCACAGGCGTCTCCCCAACTCCCCCGCTTCTCACACACCCGTCTGTGCCTGCAGCAGACATGATCTGCCCACCGCATGAAATCCCCCATAGAGAAAGGGCAGGAAGATCCGTCTACAGGAGCAGCACATCTGCCCGTGGAGGAGCCGCATCTGCCACGATGATGGTAAGAGCCCGAAAACACACCACCTTCCTGGAGCGGGGGCATGTCTGGGCACCCTGAGGACCAACCAGAGCTCACGCTGGGCTGCTGGGCCCCCCTTTCTAGAAGGAAGGAAGGTGGGGCAGGACTATCCCTAGTGAGTCCTGTTCAGAGCTGCCCAGGAGGCACCCTCGTGCAAAAGCCAGAGAACAGGAAGCAGAATCGGCGTGTCCATCCAGTCACACGTGTGTCCCCTGAGGTTTCTAGGGCTTGCTGGAAGTCTCCAGGGGAGAGGAATCCTCTCCTACTCCCTGCAGGGTGTCAGAGCTCGGGGACCCTCACCGCTCCCCGCTCCTGGCTGCCTTCAGACCAAGCTTCCGTCCCACTCCTTGGCCCACCCCTACTATTGCACACAACTGCATCAGAGACTGCTGTTCCCTGAGCGGGGCACTCGGCCCAGGTTCCCAGACTCTGAGGTGGTCAGAACTAGAAGGGTCTTTAGAGGTCACCCAGTAAATTTCCCATCTGAAGTAGGCCCAAGCTCACCGAGTCCTGCTCCAGAAGTTCTCTCCTGCATGCTTCTCTGTTTCACCCGGGTCTTGTTCCCCCTAAAGATGGGAGCCCCCTACAGGCCAAGAGCGTATGTGCCCCTGTCTGCCCCACAGTGTATCTGAGCGCGGGCTGGGGTGGGGGGAGCTCAGGGACGGGACTGGGTGAAGAGGCATCAGAATAGCAGAGACAAGACAACTGCCCATCTGGTGGTGTTCTGCAGCTTATCTTCATTTCTCACTGCATTCTGATCGCAGCTTGGGGAGGTGGACAGGAAAGAGAGTATCTCAAAGATGAGGAAGCTGAGGCTCAGAGGTTAAGAGGCACGTCCGAGGTCAGCGGGATCGCTAGGATTTGGATGTGAGCCCCCTGGCTCAGAGTCTCCTATGAGGCCAGCGGTCAGTGAGCTAGCAGCTGTGTGCCCCCAGGGACGGCTGTGTGCTCTTTGAGGCTCACCTTCTGGCATCCGGTCGATGTCTACATAAAGGCGCAGCATGAGGCCGCCCAGCCCATAAGCCAAGCCTGGCCCCATCATGGTTACTGCAAACAGGATCCCTGCAACACAAAGCCTGGGTTAGGCCCCCCGGCCCTGGCTTCCCTCTGCAGATCAGCGCCTGGCCAGTCTCCAACAGGTAAGAGCGGCCCATCTCCCCTGGTCAGGCCCAGGAAACTCCAGGGCTTCTCCAGACCTTTCCTGGCCACGTGGGGCAGAGGTCAGGAACTCTGCCCAGCCCCTACCTAGTCCTCTCATCCTCCGACCTCTGAGCCTGGCCCTCCCTCCGAGCCCGGTTCTCACCAAGGTAGAGAGGCGAGTTGCTGTTGTGGGCAAAGTCATCAATGTAGGAGATGCCGAAGGGCTGAATGGGCACCGCGCCCACGCCAAGCAGGGTCTGGGCCGTGAACATTATCCCCACCACAGCCAGGTGCTGGGCCTCCGTGTAGCTTGAGCAGCTGCTGTTGGAGGGGGCTGGGGTTGGGGCTGGGACCGAGGTTGTGGGCTGGCACAGAGAAGCCTCAAAATCCTGTGGCATGTCCACTACGAGATGATAAAAAATATTATGATGAGAGCTAAGACTCTTAACACATCGTGCACTGGATGCAAGGCACCATTCCAGGTGCTGTGTATATAAACCATCTGACTCCCTCCCCACAGCAAACCTAGGGGATGGGTGCTCTCATTACACCCATTGCACAGACGAGGAAACTGATGCTCAGGCAGCAATTAGCAAAGGCAGAGCCAGGACTGGAACCCAGGCAGCTTGGCTTCGAGTCCACGCTCTTAAACTACCCTATGCCACCTTTCTGAGCAGAGGTATGTGGAAGTTCCATGGCAACCGTGGCCCTCGGGTGGGGTGGGGCTGTCAAAGGAGATGAGTTTGAACAGGGCCAAGAACAAGATTTTCCAGAAAGAGAAGGTGGGAGGGGTGCTCCAGGGAGAGGTCACAGCACAGGCAGAAGTTCAGCAGGGAGGACTCATAGAGTGTGAGGGACTAGGCCAGGGTTGAAGGCAGGGCCAGGCAGGGGAGGGATGCTGGAGCTGGACTGTGGAAGGCTCTAGGGCCCTTGGCCTTCATTTTGGGTGGGCAGGACAGCTCAGGACACAGATGCAGAGTTCAGTAAAGGGGAATTTCTTTATTTAGCACCAGACAGTTGCTCCCTGTAACTCACCAATATTTGGTAAGCAAACTTAAAGAGACACCCGTGCTATTATTATCCCAAATGTGGGTGTAGATGTGGCCTTCTCTGTGTGGCCCACCCAGCCTTTTCTGGAAGCTGGGCTCTTGAGAAAAAGCCATGTGAACCAGGGTCAAAGACCTGGACCTTCAACCAAGGTTGCATGAGTTGAAGCCTGGGAGACTTTGATGGAGGCCCTCAACTTGTCTGGGCCTCAGTTTCCTCACCTCTCAAGTCTCCTAGAATGGAAGTTCTACAGAAATTCAGAATTCAGAAGCAGAATAATTCAGGGGTTCAGAGCAGGGGCTCTGGAGCCAAGCCACCTGGACATGTCATGTCCCCACGAGGTGTGGGCCTTGAGGAGATCCCCCTCTCTCTGAACATCGGTTTCCTCACCTGTAAAATAGGATGCCACTGATACCCGATACCGGGCCATAAACATGGAGAGTGAGTGCTGCCCGTGCACAGAGCCTACTAGACATTTCAGGCGACGACTGTTATAGGGCTCTGTCTTCTTTTTGCTCCCCTGTGACACCAGGGCCTTGCAGGGGGCCTGGTAGAGAAGTATTAGTGATAAAGAAACTAATTCATGCTGGATGAAGAAGGAGTGAATGAAATAGTCGGGGATGCCAGAGCAGGCCGGGTGCCTGGGGGTCACCAAGCCTAGTGTGCTCATCCGAGACAGGCTCAGGCAGGAGAAGGGCTGCGCTCAGGCTTTCCCGGGGCGCCCATGGCAGAGGGATGTTGTGTGGCAGGGCGGAGGAAGAACGTGTAGACCCTGCACAGAAAAAGCTCTGTTGAAGTGAAAATTCTGGACCCAGAAATGTATTTTTTCCCCCAGCATTCCAATCAGGCCTTTTGATGGCTTTCCCTTGGGCCTCGATAACCCCTCTAAGCTGTTCACGCACACTCTCTACTTTCCCACTTCCTGGCCATTGCCCTTGCGGCTCCCTGCACTCGAAATGCCCACCTTCTCCTTATCCCCCACCCCACTCAGGGTTCTGCCAGCTGTCTCTGGCTGACTCCCAATGAGCTGGAGTCTCTACCCTACAGCAGAGCTGCCCATGCCTCTAACCTGGGCCTCCCTGGGAGCTTATGGGGCTGGTTGTACTGCTCCCTCTTCCTGCCCCGAGTCCTGGCACAGACTGGGAGCTCTGGGGTGTGAGCTCTGGGGTGTGAGCAAGGGAGGCGATGCTCTCTGACAGCGCTCTTCCCTTGGGAAGGCTTCCATGATGCCAGGCTGGCCCCTGTGCTCCCCTCCTCACACAAGTGACACGTTGCAGGGTTTTTGTTTGCCTCTTGTCTCCTCTCCCATGCTGGAAGCTCCCTGGAGTCTTGAGTTCCCTGAGACGGTCTGACACAAAGTAGGCTGTACTAAGGGTTCACTGGGTGGACCACTGGATGGATGGATGGATGGATGGATGGATGATGGATGGATGATGGATAGATGGAAGAGTGGATAGATGGGTAGGGAGATGGATGGATGAAAGAGTAGATAGATGGGTGATGGGCAGGTAGCTGGATGGGTGGATGGATGGGTGGATGGAATATTGAAGGAATGAAGCTCAGGCTTCTTGGGTTATTCTCCAAGGGACAGGCACCTACCTGAGTAGGCCCTCAACAAAATCTCACTGGGCTTCACTATTACTGTCTAAAATTCTTTCATTTTGGGGGGGCGCCTGGGTGGCTCAGTCGTTAAGCATCTGCCTTCGGCTTGGGTCGGGTCTCAGGGTCCTGGGATCGAACCCTGCATCAGGCTCCCTGCTCAGCCTGCTTCTCCATCTCCCTCTCCCCCCTGCTTGTGTTCCCTCTCTCGCTGTGTCTCTGTCAAATAAATAAATAAAATCTTTAAAAAAACAAAAAATAAAATAAAATTCTTTCATTTTTTAATTTGTTCATGCACTCATTCATTCTTTCATTAATGTCGTGGCTTCTTGAGAGGATTAAATGCACTAATACACACAGAGTACTTAGAAGAGTGTCTGGTACACCGGAAGTGGTACGTGATACTATTATTATCCCACAAACATTTCCTGAGGACCTACTGTATGCCAGGCCCTAAAGTAGGCTGTGTTGTGAATTCACCCCACCTTAAAAACACAGTGACACACAAGCAGGCCCTCACCAAGGGAGGCCCAGAGGGTTACACCCCTCTGCCCCAGAACCACCCCACTCCCCCACTCCCCAGGACTGCCAGGAGGACCCGCCCAGGCTGGGACCGAGGGAGCGGGGAGGACCAGCAAGTGCCCTGGGGAGCTGGGCCCATCCTGACCCATGGGCCCGGGAATGGAGCCCGGTGCATGGTAAGGCGGCTCCCGGTGTGCGTCTCCAGCCCAGCCCTCCTGCTCTTACCGGAGCTAGCACGGTCGTAGCGGTATGGCTCCGAGATGAAGTGTGGGAGACTCATGAGCAGGCCTGCCAGGGCCACAAGGACAGCCCCGTAGCCGATCAGTCGGGGCCGGTGTACCCGGCTGCCAAAGTAGCTCACAAACACAATCAGGGCTGTGTTCCCCACCTGCCAAGGGATGAGGGGACCCATTCAAGTGCAGCAGAGCCACCAGAGACCAGAACCACCCCTGCTTCTATCACCAGTCCGGTGCTCCCCTCAGTCTAAAGGACTAGCTGACAGAATGAGAATCAACTGGGCCCCTCTTAATGCAGAATCTGGGTCCTCCTAGGAGGGGCCCCACGGCCCCCATTAGGGGAGAGAAATGAGGGCAGTGTGGACAAGGCTAGCAGTTCAATTTCATTCTGGGAAACAGGTTGGACCCCATGTTAGAACACAGAGGAGTCAAGGGAAGTGTTTTTAAGTTTCTGGGACATCATGATTGAGACAAACAAATAAAATCTAAAGCCAGAGGACTAAGGTTTGGAATTTTAAGCCTTAGAATAAAACACTGAGGATGTGGGCACTGGAGGGGACTAGAGAGTTCGCAGGGAAGGGGCAGGCTGCCCACCCCACTGCTTGTGGGCTGCTGTACTCAGCCCGAGCCCCAGGCTCCTTGCTGCTGGAGGGGGGCAGTATTCACAAGAGGGCTGGTAGGAGGACCAACCCTGAGAAGGATAGCCACTCTCCATTTTATAGGTGGGACACTGAGGCCCAGAGGTGGGGAGTGACTTCCCCAAGGTTCCAGAGCTAGGTAATGACGTTTCCTTCCCACCTCTGAGAGCTGGAGGTGGGGTCTGAGGACTATCTGGGGGTGCTGTGTTGTTGGCAGGCCAGGGGGAGAGAATTGCCTAGAAATCTGCTGTGGGGAGGGAAGAAAGAGTTCTCCAGACAGTGGCCTTCTCTGAGGTGGAAAACATCTGGGGGGGGGGGGGGGGGTGCTGGGGCACAGCTGGACCCTGATCTCTAAATCCCCCCAAAGCAGCTTGTCCACTTCTCCCCACTTGGCTATGGGCTCCAGACTTAGGGATCTCCGGGCAGCTCTTGAGAAAACACCCATGCCATGCTATCGCTCCCTCCCGCCCCCACCCACTGCGCCCAAAGTTCTGCCTTTGATCTCATTTAAGTCTATCTCACTACTATTGAAGTGACTTCCTCTGACTCCTCCCTGGGACGGGCAATAGGCACGTAAAGGAACCAAAGGGAAAGTGGGTGGGTATGGGAAATCTGAGCAGCTCTACAATACCCCACACCCCAACCCTTAGAGTGGCCCCAAGGGCAGGACTGCCCGTGCTGTCCTCTGTCCTCACAAGGAGGCAGAGGTCAGTTTCTCTACCAGGACACGAAGAAGGAGCTGGCTAAGGAGATTTGGGGAGGAAGCTGTGGCGGGGTGGCCTCTGGGCACCGGGCCGGGAAGGGTTTATGTCAGGTTAGTGAGAGAGGGGGTGAGGAGGTGGGGGTGAGAGGCGCCTCCACTCCCACCCCCGGGGCTCCGCCAGGGCCAGTACCTCGTTGAAGGCAGCCAGCAGCCCTGAGGTCTGACTGGAGAGGCCAAAGCGCTTCTCCACTGTGGAGATGGAGCTCTTGAGGTAGCCGGAGATCATGAGCTGTGCCAGCTGCAACAGGCTGTGACACAGGACGAAGAACTGCCGGGGGGGGGGGGGGGGGGGGGGGGGGGGGGGGGGGGGGGGGGGGGGGCGGGGGGGGGGGGCGGCCGGCGGGGGGGGGGGGGGGGGTAGGTGGGGATTCAGTTAGAGACGGTGGTGGATGGGAGACAGAGACGGAGTTGGGGAAAGGGGGGAGCAAGGAATAGAGATGGGGAAACAGTCAGAGGAGACAGACACACAGGAGAGAGAGAGAGAGAGAGAGAGCCAAGAATAAGGGGAGGGGGAGAGAGAGAGAGAGAGAGTTACTGAAATAGCCCATGGTTTCTCACACAGGTCTAAAAACTACACAAACTGTCCTGGGTACATTCAGGGGGTGTTGGTGCCACCCGAGACCCACATGACTGAGAGTAAGGTCTTTCTGGGGCCAAGAACGATGGGCGTCACTCTGACCCTCAGAGCTCTCCTGGGCTGGACTGCACCTTCCTCCCTGTTCCACCACCCTGCCCCTTTCTCCAGGAAGCTCTCCCAGATCCTTCTCCACCCCAGCCCACCCACTCCTCCCCTAGAGCTCCCTTGGGAGACCACCTGCACACACCGAATCCTCAAGCTGCCCACCCCAAACATCCGGGCCTCCCTCCTGATGAACTGGCAGAATTCCCAGGAGAAGAAAAACTAACTTCAAAGAAGGGTGTTTATGCCAGAGCTTAAAAATATTCACTGTGTTCTTCTGAGTCTTGGTTTCCTCTTGTATATAACAAGGACTGCGTCCCTACCCCTCAGGGCTACCGTGAGGACCAAACAGGCCCTGGCACCCAGGGGATGCCTGGATGTTTAGGGTTGCCCCTGGAGGAGCCAGAGCTCCCCAACATTCCTACAGATTTGGGATCCCTGGAGTCCTTTTCTTTCCCTCTAGGGAAATGGGAGGCAAGCAGCCTGATCCCCCACTGCCCACAGAGCAGCCTTTCTTTTCTGGAAGGAGGGAACATGTGCCCCAAACCAAGCTAAATGGTTTAGTAGATTATCCCTTTGAGTCTCACGGCTACCCATTCTACAGATGAGGAAACTGAAGCTCGGAGGAAGGCAGCAGCCTGCTTGGAGTTACAGCGCCTTCTCTGCCAGGCTCACACGGCCCCGTTCCCGGGAGGCCCTGAGTCATACCTTGATGCTATAGAACACGCGTCGCCTCAAGTCCTGAGGGTCTGGGCTGGCTTTGCCTCCAGGTGTATCTTCTGCGTTCATCATGGCCTTGGTGTCCTTGCCTGGTACCTGGGGCTCCTCACCCACTGGCCCTGTGGGACAGACATCCAGGAGGTGAGAGTGGCAATGGAATCCCAGAGAATGGTCCTGCCCCAGGTCACCCAGGGTGTTCCAGGGGTTGGTGGCAATCTGAGCACCCCCAGCCTTTCTGAGGCCCAGTGATGGGAGGGCCCTTCCTAAGAGGGTAAGTGGTCCATGCACCCACGCTAGCCAGATCCCAGCTGGGACCTCCTGTCTCACACCTTCATACCACTCCCAGCATAAACCTTCCTTCTAGGGAGAAGCTGCCGGCCACACTCCATACCCTTCAAGCAGGAACTTCGACAGGAAGGACGTGCAGCCTTAGACCCGCTTGGGCCTGTAGCTGCGAGACATCCGGTGCTCCTGGAGGCTGAGTCTGGCTGTGGGTCTGTCTGGCTCAGGGTAGGATCACAGATTTAGGGTCAGGTGCAGGGTCAAAGCTTGGTCCATAGTCAGGGCATAAAGGTTTTTCCTGGGGGTAGTTCAGAACAGATACCAATGCCCCCCCCAGGGCATCACCCCGAGTGTAATCCTAGAGTTACCTAACCCCATCTCCACCTCATACATCAAACCATGTTGCTGGTCGGTGCAGAGAGGGCCCTCAGAGGTCATCCCACTTAACCACCTCCTTCACCCTGGACAAACTGAATTCCCCAAGTGTGGCGATGACTCAGGAGGCAGAGCTGTGGTTAGAACCTGGATCCTTGGCCCCATTAGGCATGTCTGGGTTGCTCCACGGTAACCATGGTAACCATGCCTGTATCCCACTCACTGCAGTGAGAGCAAAGCTGAACCCCATTCAGGGGCGTCTCCTAGGGTCTCCTGACATTTCATCTCAGTGCGGAGCTCGGAAGTCCGGCTTCGGGAGACTCCACCCTTCCACTCAAATGGAAACCAAACCCCTTGGCCTTCCTCCCCTCCTGGGGCCCCGCTTCCCGTGGAAGCCTCCTCCATTGTTTCATATGTTTCTTAACCTGGTAGGAGTTTCCCCTCATTCAACAAGCTCCTTCTGGAGCCTGGAAACGGACGCAAGGACACCCTTGACCCAGGCAGGGACATGGGGACTCTCCACCTCCAGACCCCGAAGGCAAACTCAGGGAGGGCCCACAGAGGCGAAGGGTCTGCACTCCTCACACAAGGTACCTGGGAGCCTGAGGAATTTTTTTCAACTGAGGTATAATTCATATGCCATAAACCCCACCCTTTTAAAGCACACAATTAAGTAGGTTTGGGTATATGAAAAAGGACACACATCATCGCCACTCATTCCAGAACATTTTCACCATCCCAGTAAGGAACCCCATACAGGTTAGCAGTGCTCCCCCTCCCGAGCTCCTGGCAACCACAAATCTATTTTCTGGCTCTCTGGGTTTGCCTGTTCTGGATATTTCATATAAATTCATATAAACGAAATAGTACAATATGTAATTTTTTGCCTCGCTGCTTTCACAGAGAATAATGTTATCGCGGGCATCAGTACGTCATTCCTTTTCATGGCTGGAGAATATCCCATTGTATGGACATACATCACATTTTGTTTAGGTTTCAGGTACTATGAACATTCATATGTTGTACACAGTTTTGTGTCGACGTATGTTCTCAGTTCTCTTGGGTATATAGCCAGGAGTGGAATTCCTGGGTCACGTGGCAACTCTGTTCAAATTTTTAAGAAACTGCCAAACTGTTTTCCAAAGTGGCTGCGCCATTTTATCCTCCTGCCACCAGGGTACGATGCTTCTAATCTCTCCACATCCTTGTAATACTTATTATTGTGTCTTTTTGATTATGGCCACCCTGGTGGGTATGAAGTGATATCGCATGCGGTTTTGATTAACATTTCCCTAATGAGTAACGATGTCGAGCATCTTTTCATGTACTTATTGGCCATTTGAGTATTTTCTTTGGAGAGATGTCTACTCAAATAGCTTAAGGAACTTGAAGAAATGGAAGTGTGTGTGGCTAGGGAGGAGTGCCTTTGGGGGGCATAAGGATTCAGGGGAAACAAGGAGATATTAAAACCAAAGTGACACCTGTCAGGGAGGAGATAAGGGGTTGGCCTAGCGAAGGGACAGGCTCTGCGGAGGTCACTTAGAAGGAGACATGGAGGTGAGGGGGTTCCCGAGCGGACTCCCGCAGAGGAGACTGATGGGACCGTTTCCATGCGCTGGTTTCGATCACCAGCATAGACTGGTCACTTCCTATAGGACAGAAGCTGGGTTACATGCTCTAATGCAGCTAAGCCTTCACACGCATGCTCTCCATGCTCCCAAAGCCTCCCCATAGCTCTGGGCCTTGGGGCTTTCATTATCTCTATGCATCTGATGAGCACACTGAAGCTCTGAGGTAACTAGCTCTGCTGGTTAACGTTGTTGGTGCAGGGACTCAAGCCCAAGTGTTAACCTCAACATCACTCCAAGCTCCTTGCGCAGGTTTGATGAGGGGAAGAAGCACAGTGCTCTTCTCTGTCACGGCCCTAACTGGCAGTGAACACCCACCAAGGGGACAGGCCAAGCAGGTGATGAGGTTGGAGCTGAGTCTGGGAGGGCAGAAGTCACTGACCAGAAGGCCCGGCTCTGAAAGAAGTCCAGGATATGGAGAAGGGAGGGGGACAGAAGATCAGTGGACCAACTTAAAGAATCTTCTACTTCCCACGGGCTAGTCCTTAGCCTGAGCCTCTGGATGAAGGAGGGAAGCCATGACCTCTGGGAGTACTCAGTGCATTGGGTGGTCAGTTGGTCACTGAATGGGGCTGGTCAGGCAGATAACCAGGCCTCTTCAAGCTCTTCCTGTGGGCTAAGGCCTCTGAGTAGGCTGGCAACAAATAGTCTGACTCTCTAAGTAAGGACAAAGCTCCCTTAGGAAGGAGGGCCCTGAGTCCAGGAAAGTACATCCTCTTCATGTGATATCTCCAAGGGCCTTCCCATCCTGTGAAGATTTTGTCAGGGGTCACCCCTGACAGGAGAGGGGGCCACTGTGGGGGTGAACCTGGGCTGGGCCTGGGTGGCCTGTAGGAATGAGGGGAGAGATAGGGAACCTGGCCCCAGGAAAAAAATCCCAATTTGTTTCTCTCCCAGGTGGGCAACCAGGTTTTGGGGCTCCAGGTAGGCCAGGTGGTTCCCAGGGCTGAAGCCCACATCCCCAGAGCAGGCAGGCAAGGGGTCTGGGTGCCTATCAGTTGGTGACATGGCTGGCTCTTCACACAGGCCCACTCATGTCCATCAGCTGGTTAGTCATTGGTCTGGCTGTCTCTCAGGAGACTTGTCTGTTCAGGCAAGCTGAGCTAGCTAGCTAGTCAGTCATCCTGAACGTCTTTCAGCCAGAAACCTTCAGTTCGCTCAGAGAACACAACATCTGTAGGGCAGAGGCTCTGCCCGTAGAGACCCGCTCCATGGGCAGATATCAGCATGCTTCACGCCAGCTGAATCCACGGTGATGAGGACCAAGGTTTCAGAGAGCAGCCCGCCAGGGAAGCCTAGATTTCTCTGCCTGCTCTTTGCTGGAAAGGCTCAAAGTCCTACCTCCTCCAGCCACCTCCCAGCTGCAAACAGAAAATCCCAGGGGCAGGAGCGGGGCTGAGCGTGGGTTTCAAAGTCCTCAGACCTGGGTCTGAACCCCAGCTCTGGCACCGGTAGCCGAGCGAGCCTGGACATGCCCTTTCACCTTGCTGAGCTGTTTCCTCACCCTCCAGATGAGGAGACAGCATCTACCTCAAGGAGGTGGGGCATCCAGCCCCTGCCCAGGCCTGAGACACAGTAGGCCCCACTGAGGATGTCCCTCCCCTCTCCTGATAACCTTCAAGCGCCTCCCAGGCCACAGGGCCCAACGGAACCCACTCCCTTCCACATGCAGCTGGCCCCTCCAAGTTAGCGCCTCCTTCTGACAGCACCATCCTTCCCTCCCTAGATTATCTCTCCCTCTCATCCAAGCCCCAACTTAGCACAAGGAGGACCTGGGACCCCTGCCCTCCATGCACACTCACTAGCTTCAGAGGCATTGCCCAGGTTTGGGTCCCCAGCGGCTGCCATCCTGCTGTGTGGCCTGAGACCAGTGGCCCCTTTGCTGCAAAGCAGGGACTGTAATCCCCACATCCCAGGACAGAAAGAGCCCACTGAGAACCAGATCCTTCCACCCCACATTCAGCCTTGACACTAGAAGCCTGAAACCACACCTTACGGTCTATATGAACTTGGCCTTAAAATTCCACTGTCTTCATTCGCATTTTTTCTTCTTAAGCTTCCCAGACCGACCAGTTCAAACAAATGGTTTCATTGTTCATTACAGGAACTTCCTGAAAGACCCCTCGACTCTTCAAGGGAAACCAACCACAGAGTGTGTACCTCCGACTCTTTGACTCTCTCCCCCACAAAATCCTCACCTTGTTATTTCCACCAACAAACTGTTGTATCATGATTCTTACCCAATCCCAGTCAAGCCTCCCCCCCCCCTCCCCACACCGAAGGACCAGCCTTAAAACAAACTTTCAATTCTGAGCAAATATTGACCTTACCTCCCACTCTGAATCACTGCCAAAGCTCTGAGAAGTGGTCTTATCCCTCCTCACAGTAAACAACAGCATTTGTCTTACCAACAGGTTCTATTGGTACCGTGTGGGGAATCAGAACAAACACGTGTAGCAGGGGTGCAGTAAATGTAGTTTTATCACCCGTCAGGCAGCCAGGCTTTCTGTCAGCTGTCTGTCCTGCCACAAACTCCACGCTGGCTTCCATACTTGCTTTGCCACATTGCCACATCTGGAACTTGAGAATCCAGAGAAAGTTCAACCCCAGAGGGCTGAGAAGGTGGGAGGCTGGGGGACCCAGCTCTCTGGCTCACCCTAATCTCTACAGGAAGGGTCTTGGAGGAGCTTGTCCTAGGGGCTTGTCTGAGGGGCTACCACAAACCAAGCAACACTGTGTGCTGGGCTGGGCTGGGCTGAGCTCACTCACCAATCCTCCTAGCACCCCTTAGAGATAGCTGCTGGGATTCCATGATGCAGAGGAGGAAACTGAGGCACAGAGAGGGGAAGCAACTTACCCAGGGTCCTGGGGCTGGTAAATGGCAAAGCCTGGACCGGAACCCAGATCTGCCTGACTCCTGGGCCCCCAATAGCAACCACAAGAAGGTTGGCTGCAAAGATGGCCTTAGAACAAATGAAACATAATCCCCATGCAGCCATTTCTTATTCCAACCTGGCTTCCCTTCTGTGCTTTGTCTAAGGTGGTTTTATGGGGAGAGTCTGCCATTCTACCAGCTGATTCTTTATAGAGTGTCAGTCATTCACTGGTAATGGCCTCAGAGAGTGCTGTCAGGGCAAGGCTGGAGAGAGAGAAACGAGGGGACAAGAAGGACATGTGGGGCCCTGAGTCCCATACTCCAGGGGACCTGAGTATGGTGGGAGTTCAGGACTCATAACCAAGGCCCAGATTTGAACTTTCAGGAGGGACCTGCTGGGAAATGCCGAGAGAGCCTGTGAGAACCCTGTGAGGGTTCTCACATCCTGGGGACCAAGGAAGGGCAAGGCGATGGCACATTTTCTCCAGAACATTCCAGCCTGTCTCCAGCAGAGAGCAAAATCAAAGATCACTTAGACCCCGTATGGCCTTGGGCCAGCAACTAGACGTCTCTGAGCCTCTGTGCGATAGGAATACTAAACCTTGCCTCTCAAGCCTGTGTGAGGGTCACACAGTATTATGTCCTTTGTCAACATGAGGCTATCCTGCAAGTAGCAGTTTTGTCAGCCTTTGCTCCAAACTCACCAGGCGATCTATTTCCAGGTCTGGCCACCAGGGCCCAGAAAAAACGGTATTCCTTCCTGTGGGAGCCTCAGCCCCGGCACCACTCACTCACACCCCCCTTATCCCTGAAGCAACACAGACCCCTCTGGACGCCTCCCTCTGCCATTTCTTGTCCTCTCCCCACCCCCACCCCATCCCACCAGCGGCATTCCAAGGTCCTTTTTTTCTAACATCTTCCCTGTACAAGAGAACGGAAGGCCTCTCCCCACACCCTTTGCCAAGACCATCAAAAGAACTAGCAGAGATAGAGGTTATAACAGAGAGGCCCCTGCCCAAGGCCCCGTGTGCAGTTGTATGGCTGTGCACCACACAGGGAATGGTGCCCTCTGGAGTCGGGCAGCGCATGGCAGTCCTGCCTGGTGGCACATCTGGCTTCTAGATGTTTTGGGGGGCTTGCACAATGCTTGCTTTCTGAGTGTTTTTAAGTTAGTGGCCAGCATTTAAAAACAGGAAATTTCACATAAAACTCCAGATGTTTTGCTTTTTCCTGGAAGATTAGCAGATCTGGCAATCCTGGGCCCACATTCTGGCAGCTGGCAATACTCAGCTGGCCCAAGATGCAATTTGCCCTGTTGGAGTCTCTTTGTGGGGCTAGGGGGGTGCCTGCCTGGTGTGTTTTCAGGGACCCTCTTCATCTGCCTGTGACTCCACAGCAACACTGGGCTGGGGGGTCCCCTGGACAGGAAGCCAGGGCTGGGTTGAGCCTTTGAGGGGCGAATAAACAGGGCCAGAGAGGACCACGACTTGCCCAGCGTCTCCACACGGGAAGAACTGGTCTCTGCTGGTTCTAGAAGTAACAATGAAGATTCATTCCACACACCCTGACAGCTCTCCGAGGCAGGCTGCTGGAGACTCAGAGGCCAGCAGCCCCAGTCCTTGCCCTCAGGGAGCTCCCAGTGTCTGGGGGGGGGGGTAGGTGGGGAAGCAGACATCTAATACAGAATCCCAGTGACATGAGCTCACTGAGGTAACAAGGAATTTCAAGACTACAAAAACACAGCAGAGGCCCTAGCCTAGATTGCAAGGTTCTGGAAGGCTTCTTAAAGGAAGAAACATCAGAGAAAAGGGCAGAAATATCAAAGTACAAAGAATGCTCAGGGAACAAATGGTCTGGCAAGGGGGGAGCACTGGGGCCAAGGTGGGGGTATGGTGGGGGGCTGCGCCTGCAGCGGTTGGAGGAGCTGGGCTATGATGAGCCCGAATGCCAGGTTGAAGGGCTGGGCTTTGTTCTGAGCCCAGGGATGAGGTCTGATTTGGCTACCTGGGAAGACCTCCGTGCCTGTGAGGGGAGAGTGGAAGAGTCAGGCGATGGGCAGGGACCAGGGAGAAGGCAGGAGTGGGGTCCAGAGCGGCGAGTGACCATGGGGCCTGGGCTAGGTAGTGGCTAGGAGAGTAATGAGCTGAGGTACCACAGTGGGGAGGTAGGATGGGCAGGACTTGGTGGAAGATCAGCTGTGGGGAGTGCAGGAGGCCGAGGAGTCCTGGGGGCAGGGGTGGAACGGGGAGGCGCAGCTCTGCATCTGGGCCTGCCATCATTGAGGGCCGGGATTGAAAAGCGGTGGTGAGTTCAGCCTTGGCCATGGTGAGTTTGGGGGGGTGGGGCGGGGGGGTGGTGCACCAAGGGAGAGATGTTTAGGAGGCTGTGGGCTCTAGGAGAGCCCATGAGAGGATACGGGCTGGAGTCAGATCTCTGGCTGTCTGGAGACAAGAGCGGAAAGAAGGTAACAGAAGCCACAAGTGGGCAACCTGCCCGGCGAGAGTGAGACGCCTCCACCATATGCCGCATCTGAAGAGAACAGAGCAAAAAGAACCTACCCTGGAACTGTGTTCAGATGCCACGTGGGGGGAGGGAACAGTGTTACAAAGGCGCCAAGATGTTTTTGGAAAACCTACCAGCTTCCAGCACTGACACACCCATAGCCCCGAGCCTGGAAAGGGAAATTTTCCCAGCAGCAGATATTGGGCAATCCGTCCCTCATAACAATGACAGATACTTCTCCGGAGGTATTGGAGTAGAAGGAAGCCAGCGAGGCCAACTCCTTCCTTGAGCCCTTCTTACCTCCTAGATTGCTCTGTGTGCCCTCAGTTTGCTGGTCCCTCCTACCTAGCTCCTGCGGCCCACGCCTGCTGTCTCGTCTTCCGTAAAACCCCCTCCTGGGCAGGTTCCCTCAGACCTTCCTCTGGGCTGCAGTGCTGGTCAGTCTCCTGCACTATTTAAGTCCCCCTGATGAAGCAGTGAGCTCCCCAGGGCAGCACCTGCCCCATCCTATGTCCTGATGGACCATGTCCCTGCTGAAACCCTCTAGGTCAGAAGACTTTGGATTCAAATATTTGCTTTGCCACATCGGAGCTGTGTGACCTTGGGCAGCTTAGTTGGCCAATGTCAGTTTCAGTTTCCTTCTCTGGAAGCGAGAGAAGAGTACCGGTTTCATGGAGTGTTTGCAGGATTGCAGGAAAATGCCCTGCCGGGTACACTGTTGTCCTCAACAATAGTTGGCCCCTCCTCCCTTCCCACCCCGTCTATACCATGTGAGAACAGACATCTCAGCCTCAAAAGGTCAACCGCTTTTTTGGGAACCGCTCCTGTCTCATACCCTAGCGAACAGTATTCTCTGGCCCATAGATGCTTGCCATTCCCCAAATTCATCCTATTCTTTTCACCCCTCTGCCTTTGCACATGCTGTACCCTCAGCCTGGAGTGTCCTTTCTCCCCAGCAAACCACTTCTCATCTTTCAAGGCCTGGCCCAGCTTAAAAACATGATTGTTAAACCAAGCTAAGCTTAGGGAGGGAGAAGACAGGGGCTGGAGCATGGGAATGTGGGAGGAGGGGCTCAGGTTGGGGTGGGGGTGGGCTGGGGGCCCTGAGTGCTCCAGTTCCCAGTGTGGCCCTAGTGAGCTTCTGGAGGGGGTTATCGAGCTTCTGGAGGGGGAAGAGTCAGAGGCACGAAGGGCTTGGCTGTCATCATTGGGAAATTCCTCCTTGCAGGGCTTCGGGTGGTCTGCTGGGATGACAATAGCATGCTTGAGGTCCAGCTCTTGCCGGCCTCCCAGCTGTTGCTTCTTGAGGAAGATCGTGCAGGGTGGGGGAGGAGGTCAAGCACTTCCCGGTGGTTTCCAAGCTGGGTCAGGCACCCTGTGCTGGGACTTTCTGTTCCCAGTTCCAGCCCCGGCTATCCCATCTAGAAAGATGACCTTAAAAACAATGAGGGCCTGCAGGGAGGGTGAGCCCTGAGCACATAGGGAATTCAGGTCAGTCTCCTTCAGCCTAAAACATGGAGCCTGAGGCTCAGAGAGAGGTGGCCATTGGCTTTGGCCACGCTGCCAAACCCCCCTCCCCCGACCCTGAGTCCCAGCTCATCTCTCCGTGTGCTTATATTTACCCCCCAAGGGCCCTATTATACCCAACCTCACTCCATATCCTGAGTCTCCAGTCCTCAACTAGAGTAGGCTTTCAAAACAGGTTGGAGGGAAGGAAGGAATGTCATGGGGGGAGACAGGGAGTGGAGGGAGGACAGCTTAGACACTGAGACTTTCCCAGATCCTCGTGTCTGCCAAGCCTGTGCTGAAATCTGGGGCCCCAAGAATGGCTCAAATCTGACCCCACCTCCAGGAAGCTCCCAGTCTGGGGAGGGAGGCACTGTTCTCCATCATTTCAAACATTAGCGCTTAGGGCTCTGGGCTGCAGCCCATGACGGATGGCAGGGACCAAGTTTACTTCTTTCTTTTTCCCGGCATCCAGGGTGCAGCTGAAGTTGGGGCTGGTACCCTGGAGACAGCCAAGCCCCCTTATCACCGATGGGGGGATCTGACCCTTCCCCTGCAGAGAGGCCTTTGCTGCACTTCTCCTTCCAGAGACAGAAGATTGAGCTTCTCAGTACAGGAAGAGACCAAACGACCACCCCAGCCAACCCCCTCCATCTGTCACACAGAGAAAGTGAGTCCCAGAAAGGGACAAAAGCAGAGGGGGCTTTGAATGCCTAGCCCCCGACTGTAGGGTTTAGGCAAGCCTGCCGTCTGGTTCACAGCTGCCTGAGATCAGGCCCAGTAGGCAAGGCCTAGCCTGGGAGGAAAGAACCACCCCCAACCCCACCCATTCCCCAGTCACTCACACCCAGAGAATAGTTCGCTTTGTCTGGAACCAGTGCAGAAGCGCCCAAGTGGGTGGAGTCTCACTAGTGTGGGGTCTGTGGAAGAGAGGAGGGAGCCCTGAGGGTAATGGCAGAGAGAGGAAAGAGCTTTGGCATCAGGACAACCTGCCCCCACTCTGCTGGCCCCCACTCTGCTGCTCCCTTGCTGGGTGACCTTGGGTGAATCACTTGCCCTCTTGGAGCATCTGTTTCCTCAACTATTAAAAAGGGTGAGAGTACATCACTGCACTCTCATAAAGCCAGTGACGCAGAGCTCAAATTTTAACCCGGGACTGCTAGTTTTTTCCTTTGCCCTACCTCTCTGCCCTGGATTGATGCACTCTGAACCCAGGACGGCTGGAGAGCAACAGAAACAATACGAGGAACAAGAAAAGATGAACCTTGAAGAAGAGAAGTCAAGCAGCATACGTGAGATAGGTTACTTCTAGCTGGGGAATCCGTCTGGAAGGCTTCCTGGAGGAGTGATGTTTGGAGGAGTTGGCAAATGGCAAATTTCACCAGAATCGGTGAAGAAACGTGGGCAGATACCTTCCTGGTAGAGGTAAAAGCTGTGAGCAAAGGGGCAGACGTCGGAAAGAGGCTTCTCTGAAATCACGAAAGGAATGGCCTTGGGAGATCATTTTCTCCGACTCCTCCCCCACAGACAGGGAAAGCTCTGCCTGTTGCCGAAGGGCACGTGGTGAGTTGGTGGTAGGGCTGGGCTGAGAGCCAGATCTGACCCTGATTCCTCTCTCTGGTGTCTGCCCCTGGCTAGGACAGCTGACCCCTCTCCCTCACGCAAGCTGGCCCCTGCTCTTTTCCCAGGCTCCAGTCTCTATACCCTGCCCCACCTGCATTCCCATAGCCCTCAGATGTCGTCAGACCAGAAGGAGCTCAGGGTGGGGCCCAGGAAGCAGAGCCAGAGGCGACTCCTGGTGGCCCAGTGGGCAGACGGGGGATCAGCTTCCTGCTGTATGTGTGGGAGGTCGGGGCGGCTAGAGAACAGTCTAGAGCTGAGCCCTGCAGGGGTCAGAATAACAGTGGGGTGAGGGGGACAAGCACAATACAGCCAAAGTCTCTAGTTTCTTCCCATACCTATAGGGTCACAACCCTCCCATCCTGCAGCAAGCCAAAGCTTGATGGGGAATTTGGTCTGTCAGTGGCCCATCTCCAAACCAACCCAGGGCCTCATTGTCATCTCTCCAGCAAGGCCCCCCGAGGAAGCATCCACCCCACCCTTCCTGCCACGCCAGGGTCCCCAAGCCGCGTCAGGCTGCCCACGAAGCCCTCGGTGCCTCCGGCACGAGCCAGGGAGAAGGTTCAGTCCTGCCTGAGCGGGCATGAGGCTAACACAGCCAGCAGGGGACAGGCAGCTGGAAGGAGGCCAGAGGTGATCACCGCAGGGCACCCTGTCTGAAGACCCTTTGTTTCTTCCACCTCCCTCCTCTGCCCAAGAAATGCTCAGCGGGGCGCTCCGTTCCCAGAACCTCCGCCCTCTCCACGTGGCGCGTGTCACGCTGCAGGCTGGGCTCTGCAAGCCTCTCTCTGAACCCCTTTCTCTTCTGTGCTGAGCTTTTGGATTCTTCATGGCAGGTCTGCCTGTCTCTCTCCTGTCTGCCTCTGTCTGCTTCTCTTCATTTCTCCCTGTCTCTTCTGCAGCCTTCTCTCCGGGGCGGACCTCCTTCCCTGTCCCTGCACAGTCCTGCAGACACCTGTTGGCCTTTGTCTTCTCCTCTGTCCCGGCCTTTGTCTGACTGCCTATCTCTGGACTTGCTCTGTCTCTGACTCCACTTTCGTCTGTATATTTGTCTGCTTTGTCTGTCTTTATCTCTGCCGGCTTCAAACAGGGAACAGGGCTCAGCGAGGGGCTCGAGTGGCCCGACTTTCCATTGTCCTCTCAGCGTCTCTGTCTCGTCAGGGAAGGTAGGCTGGGGTCCCCCCCTCCAGCTGAGTAAACAGCATCCCTTCCTGCCCCTTCCGTCATTCACTCATTCATTCAAACACTTTCTCTAGGTCTGGCCTTATGGCTGGCTCTGCGTGGGGAACCGCGAGTGCCCCCGCCCAGCCCACCCAGTACACCCATTTTGGGTCCACAGCCTCCTCACCCTCCGCACTGGGCATGTGGCCCCCACACTCCATCCCAGTGCCCCTTCCTTAATTTCATCCAAGACTTACCTATTCTGGGTCCCATGATTCATGGGGTGCAGTGAATTCCAGCCCCTATTTCAATGTCAAGAGGCAGGCAGGAGAGGGAGTGAGACCTTATCAGGGGCCCCTGGAGGCAGCAGCCACGAGCCACCGAAGGGAGGCACTAATGTGGGGACTCCAGGCACTGGGGCCGATGCTGCTCAGGCCACACTGGATCACAGCCACCTCTTCTGAGATGGGTTAGGAATTCCTGTAAAACTTGACTCCACTCTCCAAGAGCTTGCCTCATCCAGTCACTTGTTCCTTCTGGCTGTCTCTCTCTCTGAATTCCTCTGATCTTTGGCTGGGACAGCCCAGGGCCAGAGTGGTGCAAGAGGCTGGGTTTCTTTCGATCCGGCCCCGCTGCTGGGAGGAGGCTGCTGTGTCACCTCCCCTCAGCCTGTTCCTTCACATCCTCTTGCCTCAGCATTCCCCTGGATATTTTCTCTTCCTCCATTAGCAGCAGAGAGGTGGCGGGCAGAGGGAATGTTGATGGTCCCCAAGCCCTGGTCTCATTCAGTCTGGATTCTCCAGTTTCCTCTTGCACTCCCATTCTCAATCTGTCCCCCACCAAGCTCTTGTCCCCCATCACATCTTGTCACCCTCCATGAGCCCCATAGAGAGCCCCTTTTTCCCCAGGGTCCCCCTTCCCAGAATCCCTGGCCCCTCAAGATCTCAACCCTTCTCACTAAACCCCCATCTCCTCTCTGAGCTCGGAGGATCCAGAGCAAGGAGTAAGTCCGTTCACCAGGATTCACAATGGCCAGCCCGCCTTAAGGGACTCATGGCAACAGCTCATGAAGTGGAGCTCCATCTTGGTGGAGAGGGTCGGGAGAAGAAGGGCAAATCTGCAATTTCAAGAATTTTCTGGACTGAAGGCTGAGGATGGAGGCCTTGGAGCCAGACAGACCTGGGTCTCATTTCAGCCAGCTACATGGTCTCAGACAAGTTTCTGCATCTCTGAGTATCATTTCCCTCATCCTTAAAGAAGGGACAGCTGGCCCCTCACTTGAAGGGCTGCTGTGTAAGTTCAGCGAGTAAGAAAAAAGCCAAGCCTGAAGGCCTGGAGCTCAGAGAAGGAAGCCACAGAGGCAGGTCTCAGAACAGGCCAGCAGAGGACACATACCGGTTTGCCTTTTCCAGCTTGCTCAGGACTCACACGTGAGGCCCTACTGGGTCTATCATCCCTGTAGGCCAGGTGCTTATTCCCCCATTTTATGGATGAGACATTGAATCTCAGTAACTGCCCAGAGATCACCCAGCTAGTAGGTGGTGGGGCCATGTCTTGAATCTTTGGTGCTAGAACCAGGCTTTTTCCTCCACCCAGGCTGCATTTTCTGAGGAAGACCTCTGGGTTTCCCCAAATCCAAGATACAGAAGTGAACTTGACCCAGTTCCAGGAATAGGGTCTTTGCATGAAATGGGGATGTGGATTTGGAATCCAACTTTCAGGGTGCACTGATAAGGGAAATATCCATGGACCCCACTTGGCTCCCAGGGGCTATATGAGGGAGCTGGTGGGAAGCGGGGAGTCCTTGAAATAATCAATGTGCAGCCTGGCACATAGTGGCCCTCCATAGATACTCGTTGCCTAACTGTCTTTGAGAAACCAGAAATGTGAATGCATGACCACCATACTAGGAAAGGTCAATAGTTGGCTCAGATTGATATAAAGACCAGGCCCTGCTCCTGCTTGAGAAAACCAAATTGGTTCTATTTCTCTAAATCCTTCAGACTGAAGTCAGTAGTGCGAGTCTTCGCAGAGACTGGGGGAGGTGCCAACTTCAGACTCCAAATTGCAGGTGCATGGTTAAGAGTGAGAAGGTCCCTTTAGGCTTTCTGGAAACTCAATTGCTTCCGTCTTGGCTTCAGAGGCTGAAAAATTCTATACGTGGATTGCTCTGGGTACCTGTCGGGCCCAGCTTGGCTGGCTAAGTTCAGCTCATCAGTCTTTGAGTGAAACAATGCACAACGCTCCCCAAGGCGTGGAACATACAATAACCTCAGACATGAGTGATCTTCATTTATCTCCTCGGCCTCCCCAGGCTGACGTAGCCCGGTCCGAGAATATTCCTGAACTCAGCTATGTAATTGGAACAAGGGTCAGCTACCCAGCAGCTTCTGGGAATTAGGCTAACAGGCCTTCGGGGGCTCTTGGGCTAATCCCTCAGTGACGTCCCATCATGGGTAGCCTCAGCTTGTTCAACCAACCTGCTTTGCACCCCTGCTTTACCACTTGCCAATGTGGTGTTTGCCGAACCCCGTGCATTTTACAGAGCCCCAGGGTGTGTGTAGATTGCAACACCATCTGCGGATTCCCATAGTTTGCAAAACTTGATGCCTTTTTTAGAGTCCCACGCTGTTGGCAAAGCCCAGCATGGCTCGCAGAACTTCTGAGGCCCCATGATGCGTGCAGTCTTGCATCTCATGCCGAGCCTGATGCTGTTCATAAAACCTTGGGCTGTTTGCAGAACCCAGGTCCTTCCCTTCTTTAAGTCAATCCATGTAGAGGGTTTGCAAACCCAGAAAAATAGGACACTCCTCATTTTATAGAACTATCTGAATTTGGGTGTAATGGAATAGTGCTGAACTCCGGACTGGAGACCTCAGTTCTGGTCCCAGCTCTGTCACTAACTAGCTATGGCATTTGCAGCAAGTCCTCTCTCCTCTCTGGGTCTCAGTCTTCTCATCTGTTAAATGGAGACCGTCACCTCTCACCTCCCACCTTCGGGACTGTCATGAGTGTCACTGTGAGAAGGCCCAGAAGATGGGGAGGCAGGGGTAGCAAGGGGAAGAGTAGCCAGAGGCTCCTTCCTGAAAAAGGCCCCAAACTGCCATCTCAGCACCTCTGCTCCCACTTCCCTTCAGCCTGGCAGCCAGGGAGCGGATGTCTATAAATGAGCCCTCAGCTGGGCAGACAAGTGAGGACCTCAGTCAGAGTTCCAGCTTTCCCCACCCCCAGACTCTGCCTGGGGTCAGAACCCAAGCTACACAGCCATGCTCCCATGCATGGCTCATTTAATCTGCTCAAGGAGGGCTGTGTCATACTTATTTCACCCATGAGGACCCTGACACTCAGAGAGTCCTTGTGTCTTGCCCAGAGCTACAAGTCAAACAGACAGCAGGGGCCGGGATCTGAGCCAAGGACAGCAAAGATGGACGCATGGTACCTAGAAGGTCAGAGCAGGAAGGAAACTGGAGCACATTTCATTCAATCCTTCCCTTGTTCCGACTGGGAGACTGAGGCCTGGAGAGACCACAGGTCTGTCTCCTTAGGCTTCAGTTTCTCTCTCTGGTGGATGAGAAACAGACCCCGGCCTGCCAAGGGTTCAGGATTTTATCCCTCTTTGTTGGCACAGCTCTTGGATCAAGACACAGAAAATTTCCGAATCATGCGAGGAGAAGTGCAGGTCTGCAGGCAGGTGGGTGCGTGGCTGGCCCCTCGGCCCGGGCCACCTTGGCTCAGCACAGCCATGGCCCCTCCAGCCCGCCCAGCCGCGCACAGCATGCTCTCCCTACAGCTTACACTCCCCCGGAGCTTCCTCCTTGGGAAGCCCTTTTGCCCCAACAGCAGCCCTCCCCTGGGTCCAACGGCATCCACCTCCCACCAGGTTCTCCCTCCAGGCTGGAGAGAATATGTACTATGCTAGAAACTCTGCATCCCTCCCTGAAAGTGGCAGGCCCAGGCCCCAGAAAGAGCATGAGCTTGGGCATCAGACAGGTCAATCCTGATGGAGTAAGATTTTTGAGACTCCATCTCCTCCTCTGTAAAATCAAGATAACAGGACCCCTTGAGGCAAAGTCGCAATAAGCCTCAACCATCTCGCCCTATCTTCAACTTGGTATGTGCATAGGAGGTTGAAATCTCTTGGGCGAGATTACAACCTCTCCTTGATTGTAATCTCTCCCAAGGCCTAGCTGGGTGACCTGAGGCTAGTCACTTGCCCTCTCTGATCTTCAGTACCCTTGTCTGTGAAATACCTTCTCAGGGCTGGCATAAGGCTCAGAGGAGCTAATGGATGGATTAGCGCTTGCTAAGTTCTAAGAGCTGAGCATTAATAATGAGCCATTATTAATAGGGTGACGATGGTAATAGGGTGACTCTTGTAATTCTGCAAGCAGAGGATGAGGAGGAAGTAAATCATGGCAGGTCTGACCTGACAGACAACCCCGCGGGAATAAATCACCAAGAAGGCCCCCTGAGGTAGGAGGGAGCTCAAGGGCAAAGTTAGGGCTCTGCAGGCTGGCTGGGGGGCCCTTGTTAGCAGCTGTCATTCTACGGGCACTGCAGGGCTATACCCTCTCACGGGGTCCAGACTGGGTGCTGGCTGGCCCGTGGCTCCCAGCCCTGGCTCTGCCACCATCAGATCCTATTTCCTGCCTGGTCCTCAGTTTCCTTAGAAAATGGTGGGGGGGGGGGGGAGGATAAAAAGAAGGGTCTCATTCTGCTCCACCCCAGACTTTGGGGAAGAACCATGTGAGCTAATGGATGTACCACTGCTTTTGTAAAGTGTCAGGTGTGGGACATGAGGGATTATGGTTATTAATAATTTGGCTCCTGGGAGAGAGGACGTGGGGGAGGGATGCAGTAAAGGCTGGGAGAGGAGACGGAGGGGAGCCAGCCCCAGCCCCTGACTGCAGGGAGTTTGAAGCAAGGGCTCCAACGCCCAGAAGACTTTGCAACACTGCCCCCTGGGGGCCAGAGAGCAGGTCTGTGCCCCAGGCTTTTCCTCCGAGGCTCCTCCAATCAGGGAAAGGGGGCAGAGGCCCACCGTCCCAGGAGGCTGAAGTGGACAGGCGGGGGCGGGGGGGAGCCCAGCGAAAGCAGTCACAGCCTGCCCCTGCCTCTCCCTTCCCTTCCACATCTGCCTATTCGCTCCACAAGTCCTTCAAGCCGCCCCGTTCTTCTCATCCTGCCGGCCCCACCTTGGTCCAGACCACCAGAGGCTCTTGCCTGGGCCCTGCTCCAGCCTCCCCCCCCCACCTCCAGCCCATCTTCCTTCCAGCCTCAGGGAACTTGCCAACCCTTAAATTTGACCATGCCCCTCCCTGCTTAAAACTCAGCCCTGTCCTGCTCTCCCCAGCGCCCTCGGGAGCAAGTGCCCCTGTCTCTCAGATCAGTATCTCCTCTTTGCAAATGAGACAAAATAGCGGATGGTCAAGGACAAGGCTTTGGGGCAGGACCACTGGGCATGACTCCTGGCTTCTCCACTTGGTAGCTGGGTAACTCCTCTGCTTGTTTGGAAGTTTTTTTGCATTGTGGTAAAATAGACATAGCATAAAATTTACACTTTTAACCATCGTACGTGTACCATCCAGGGACATTAAGTGCATTCACAGATTTGTGCAGCCAGCCCCACCATCCGTCTCCGCAACTGTTTCGTCTTCCCAAAGGGAAATCCCATATCCGTGTGTTACTTAATTCTTGATGCCTCTGTGTTCTCATCTGCAGGATGGGGCTCATAAGCGGCAGTCTTCGCAGAGTGCCTGGTGGGTGGGTAATCGGTGCTCAATCAGCATTACCAGTATTGTATTCTCTTGAGGCACCTGCTCCGGAGGGCGCATGCGCAGCACGGCACCGGTGATGTACAGAAACCCGAGGGCCCGTTACTCCCTGGGCTTCATTTCTGGGACTTGGACAGAGTTTATGACAGCTGCCGGGGAAGCATGCCGCATGCTTCATCTAGGAAGATGAGTCACTTCCTCCCTGATGGGCTTGCGAGTCTGCAGATGGGGAAGGCAGGAAGCCGAGCGCACAGGCAGCTGATCTCAGCCGGCCGGCCCTCCGCAGGTGCTCCAGTGAGGATTGCTGGGGCAAAGAGCATTCTGTCTGGCGTTTGGGCCCAGTCTGGGCCAGGGCAGGACACACAACTGGCCTCTGCTCTAACTCAGGGCCGTTTATGTGGAGCATTGTCAGTTTGCATTTTGTTTGGTTCTCTCCTTCTCCCATTCCAGCCGGACACACCTACTCTCCCCACTCCGCACACACTCTTCCTAGCTTCGCCCGCTCCAACTGTTCTGGCACTCATGCCTAAACCACTCTCACTGTCAAAGTGGCGCTGTCCTTTTTAAAGGCCTGCCCTTTTTTTGTCCTCTGGGTGAAACACAGATGCGTCTTCCTGGGGGAAGGGAGAGACCAGGCCTGAGATATCCCAAAAGGAGCAGACCTGGTCTCTGGCAAGGGCAGGGGTGGATCTTTCTAGCAAATCCCAGCCCAGGGCCACAGAATCCCATTTCCTAAGGTCCTTAGGTTGCAGACTCCTGTCTCTTGAGTTGAAAACATCCAACCATCTTCCAGAAATAGCCACAAGGAGAGGCAGTTTAGCATAAGCAAACCAAACCAGTCTTTGGAGTCACTTAGGCCTGAGCTCTGCCAACAACCCGCTATGTGGCATTGGACAGTCACTTCATTCTTCTTTTATTTTTTAAAGATGTATTTATTTATTTTAGAAAGAGAGAGAGTGAGCAGGGGAGGAGGGGCAGAGGGAGAGGGACAGAGAGTCCCAAGCAGACTCCGCTCTAAGCACAGAGCCCGACACAGGGCTCAATCTCATGACCCCGAGATCACGACCTGAGCTGAAACCAAGAGTCAGTAGCTTAACTGACTACACCACCCAGGCACCCCACCCACTTCATTCTTCTAAGCCTCAGTTTTGTCAACTATAAAACGGATACAATAAATATGACTGGCATTCATGAATCACATGCCAATCACTGTTCTAAGTACTTTCCTTGCACGGACTCAGTTAATGTTCCCAACTACCCATTAGAGCCCCTAGTTTACAAATGAGGAAGCTGAGGCACAGAGATGTGAGGAGACTTGCCCAAGGTTACACAGCTGTTAGGAGGCAGAACCAGGATTTAACCTAGACAGTCTGGCTCCAGACCTTGTGCTCAAATCATGGCACTTAACTATCTCAGAGGGCTAGTTTGAGGACTCAGTCATCTGTCTACCAGTCCCTAAACCATGGGCTTGAATAGAGTTGGGTACGGAGCTAAGCACTTTTGACAGGGGTCCAGGCCTGTTCTACTGATCACCGTCTGAATGACCTTGGGTGTGTCACTTTCCTCCTCAAATCTCAGGTTTCCCTCCCACAACAGAAAGAGCTTGAGCCCCAGCAGGTGATTCCTAGATTCTGCTCCAGCCCAGGTACCCTCCTGATGTCCACCTGTTCCTGGGGGTCCCCCAGGCACCTCTGGCTCGGCAAGAGCAATTGTTGGCCTGGAGACCTGCCCCTCCTAGTTCCCTCCGAGGCCTCTACTGAACCCCAGTCTCACTGGAGGCAGGTCCATCCCTGACCCCCATCCCTCCCCACAGCCCATGGCAGCTCTCTGTCCTTCACATTCCTGTCTTCTCCTCCCTGTCCCCCTTAGCTCAGAGTCCATTCCTCATTCTTCCAGACTCTTGCAGTCCCCTTTTTCTTCTGTGACTCCAGTTTCCCTGTTCTAATTCATCTCCCCCATTCTCCCAGAGTCATCTTTCCAAACCCCAATCTCATGGCACCCAGCCCTGCTCCTCAGAGCAAAGCTTATTTTTTAGCTAAAAATTGATGTTTGTCATCACATACCTCTGACCTACCTTACAGGTCTCCCCACCTACCCTGGTCCTCCGCCCAGAGCATACCACACACACTCATGTCTTGGTACCCATACACACGCAGTGTCCCCCTGGTCAAATGCCCTTCCTCCCTTTGTCACAGAATTAGCACTCACCCTGCAAGGACCACTGCCAACTGCCCCCTCCCCCAAGTGTTTCCTGACTCAGGAAGAAAATGGACGAGGTCTGGATCATATCCTGGTTCTCTACGTGACCCTGGTCAGTGAGCATTGAACAGGCTGGACATACCCTCAGGGAACTTTTCATCAGCCAGTTCCTCTGCCTCCAGCCTTCCAGGGTGAAAAACCTCAGAGGAGAAGACATCCAGGCGACAGCGATAGAAAACTTCACAGCCTTCACATTTTGCAAAATACTCTCACCTAGAGTATCTCACTAAACCCTCACTGTGCTGCTGCTCTTACCCCCACTCACTCGGGGGAGACAGAAGCAGAGAGAAGGGAAGGCCTTGGCCCAAGTGGAGCTGGTAGGTGGAGGAGCTAGGATTTTAACCCCCTTCCCCCCCCCCACCGGGCATTAGGCCCCCAAAGCTGACATCACTGCCTCCTGGGGGCGGGAAAGATGGTGACAGTGATGAGAGGGCTGGATACCCCAACCCTGGGTCCTGATTCTGGACTCTCCTCCTAGGAGCTCCAGCTCCATGGCCTCCTGCCCACAGCTGGCAAGGCAGCCTAGGTTCTCCCTGAATGTATTTATACCTTCTCCTTCCTCCTTGGCACTTTCCTTTTCCAGCCTCTCGAGTGTGCCGGAGCTTCACGCCGTGAGGGTGAGGAGCGGTAGGGGCGAGACAGGGAGACAGAGTGTCACCGACTTTCCAGGGCAGAGAGGCGCGGCCGCTGGCCTCTGCGCGGGTGGGAACTTCAGAGGGGCCGGGTTGTTTTCTCTTCTGAGCTCAAAAAAGTTCCTGAGATGCACGGGCTCCACCTGGAGACACATCTGTACCCCCACTTTCTAAGGAGGGAGAGGCCCGGCCTGTGACTGTTACAGGCATCCCGGTGGCCCCAGGAGAGAGGGACAGGGCCTGGGCAATCTGGGTGGAAAATGCTTACGACACCAGCTTGCACCCTTCACCTCTTCTCAACCTGCGCTGCACGAGCAAAGAGCTTGCACTCAAGAGCTCCTCACTCAATGGACAAACCCCCATTGTACAGAAGAGGGAACTCAGTCTCAGGAAGCTAAATGCCAGGCTTGAGCCCAACCGGTCTGTTGCCAAGATCCAGGCTTCAGGTCCCATTGGGTGGAGAGAATAAACTCCCTACAACCTCCACATCTTCACTGAATTCACCCACCATTCTGGTCTGAAATGAGACTTTACCCCTCCCCCCGCCCCGCATCACTAAATCTGCAAACCTGCTTTTACACCGCTCCTTTTTTTACCCCTTCCCCCACCTGACTCACCACGACGTCTAGACTCTGGGCTCAGAAGCTCCTCTTCTCCTCTGTCGACGATCCTTCCTCTGGTCCCTCTCTACTGGCTTATTTCCACCAACAAATGCTGGGAAATCTGCTCAAATTATCTCCAGTTTAAAAATACAACAAAATCCTCCCTGACCCCTCATTGCCCTCCAACCACACATTTCTCTTCACAGCCAAGCATCTGAAAATGCTGTCTACCCCTCTCTCCACTTACTCAGCCCCCAGTCTCCCACACCCACTGTGCCTCAGGACCTGTTCAGCCCAGCGTCACCAGTGGCCTCTTCCTCGCTGGGCCGCCGGACACTCCCCGCTTCTCAACCTCTGGTCCCGTCGGCAGCTTTGCTGCGGCTGGCCGCACGTGCCATTTGGAGCTAGCTCCTCTGTGATGTCGTCAGGGCTGCATTCTCTCTGGGCGTTTCTCTTTTTGTTCTCAGCATCTTTTGCAGACCCTTCTTGTTCTGCCCCCATCTCGTGCTGGTTTCCTCCAAGGTTCTGTCCTTCTCGCTCCACACTCTCTCCCTAGCTCCGTAAAAACAAAGGCTCCCCCCTCAACCCCAAGTCTTTGCAACTCAGCTCTCTCTTTCCTGGGCTCCAGACTTAAACCCTCAAATATCTGCTGGACATCCCCACTTGGATGTCCCACTGGCTCCCCAGATGCAATACGTCCTAAACAGAACTCCTCATCTTCCTCCGAAAACTTGTCTTCCCACCTGCACTGCCCACCACCCACCGCCATCTGCCTTGTCACCCAAGCCAGGATGCTTGGACTCTTTCATATGCAGTTATCACATCTTGGCCAGTTTGCCCCTTGCAGATTTCTCTGATCCTGGGTAGTAAAAGGCATGGGCCTTGGAGATGGCTAGAATTCTAACAGTGACTCCCTGTGGGCCCAGAGGAGGGGCCAAAGCAGGCTTCGTGACTTAACCTTTCGGAGCTTCATCGTCTATACAGCAAGGGTAATGAAAACCACCACTCAGATGAGCTGAGATGAAGCAGGTGACCACCTGGGCACATCATTAGCACAAGTAAGCACTCAGGAAAGGCAGCGGCTTCCGTCATCGGGAATACTGTTACTTCTCCCTATTCCTCTTCTCGCTACCCAGCTCCCCGCTGGTCTCCCTGCCTCTAGCCTCTCCCACGAGAATCTGCTCGCCACGTGGCAGTGGGGGTGATCTTTTTGGAACAAGCAGCTGACTGTTAGTCCCCTGCCTGAAGGCTGGTCCTGGCTCTCCCATGTCTTGTGCTGAGTTCTTATTCTGCGGTCTGGAATTCGAGCTCCTTCTCTCTCTGGCCCCTGCTGACCTCTGTAGCTTCCCTTTTTGAGACTCCCAGTCTCTCCCTCAGTTCTGCATCCCAAATACTCCTCTATCTGCCCCTTGAACACACCTCCTCCTTTTTCAGCCCTTCCTGACTTTGTCCCTGCCTTATTGGCCTGGAGGGCTCTCCTCATCTGCTTATAATTCATAACCAACCCAAAAGATGTCTTCCATGATGCAAGCCTGCTTTGTTCCCTCTTCTGAGCCGTTCAACTCTATAGTAGTACACATCACACTGGATAGAATTGCCGGTCAGTGTTGTCATTGGCTATCCCTACTAGACTATGTCGATTCACTGTGATCGGGCAGCCGGCACACAGCCAGCTTCATTCAATAGGGAATGAAGAGTGAGCCTCAGTTCTAATTTTAAAAATAAGCAGCATAGGCAGCCAGGCCTGGTTAATCCAGAGGAGAGCAAGAGCGCTGGGGGCTAGAGGAAGATGAAATCACAGAGGGCTTCCTGGAGGAGGTTGGCCTGAGTTATAATGTGTCTAACATAAAGAGCAAGAGTGAGCAAAAGAGGGCAGGCGAGTGTGAGAGAGTGAAGATCTGGGAAACGGAGTGGCTCTCTGCTCTGTCACACTTTTTCCTCTAGCTTCAAAACACTCAAAGCCCCGCCCCCATCCCCTGGCCAATAGCACAGGGCGGACTTCATATTTACATAGAGAATTTTCACAGACTTTTCCTTCTTTGTGTCCTTGGCTCAGAGGCTAACCTGAGAAAATGTGAGACCTCAGATCCGCCCTGGCCCTTGGCTTGCCATGTGATGGGGCAATTCCTTCCACCTCTGAGCCCCAGTTTCCTCATCTGTCACAAGGGGCTCCCAGTTGTTGCTCAATAGCTGGGAAAACATCTACAGACCACAGAGTTCTGAGCCCCAGTGAGGACTGTTACTCTTGTTGTTCCATATCAGCAAAGCCCAGTGGTAGTTGTTAATCGGCCACTTGGGAGTCCCCAGAAAAACATTACTCAGGGCCTCAGCAGAATGGGATCTCGAGGGAGAGAGCCCCAGATGGCTAGTGACGGGCAGGGCCTGGAGGTTTAATGGGACCAGGCTCAGCCCCAACCTGGTTCTCCCCATTGAGGCAGCTGGCCTGGGGAGCAGAGGGAGCGGCTGAAGTGGTCTGGGTTGCAGGTGAGCTGGGCCACCTGCAGAGGTCTTGGGTACAAAGGCAATGCCCAGAGCTGTCAGAGCCCAAGGAAGGACAAGGTTCTGGGAGGTCAGGCTTTAGGTGGGCAAGAAGGTAGAGACTCTCACCCTGCTTGAGAAGGGCTCTAAGAGAAGGGAGATGGGCTAAAATCTTTCTGCCCCAATTTATAGCATCCTGGGCAGGTTGGTTCTGCTGCTGATTTGCTGTGTGATTTTAGCCAGGTCATAGCCCCTCTCTGGGCCTCTCCCTTGCTATCAGCAACAATAAGGGAGCAGGACCAGGAGGTCTCCGTAAAGTCAAGTGTTGTCTGATTCTGCAGGAATGCTGGAGAGAATTCTCTGAGGTTGTGGGGACAGCCACGCTCCAGTGTCTGTGGAATCACCAAGAAGCAAGATGGGTCCCACTGAGACACTGGTTTTCTAAGAGAGGAGTCAAAGCCAATCTCCAGCCCCAAGGAACCCACAGGCCAACGAGGGAAACATGGATGACAACTCCCAGAATGATCTGGGCCTCCAGATGGGGAAGCTTCCGTGCCTCTCCCAAGGTGACCCCTTAGGGGGTCTGGGCAAGGAGCCAGGAATGTGGCTGCTAGCGCAGTTCTGCCACCAACCCCTGTGTGACCTTGAGCAAGTCACCCCCTTCTTTGGGCTTTTTAAATTTGAAAGATGGGGAGAGATGGGGATCAGACTACCCAGCTGGTGTTTCAGGAGGCTTCTGGCTCTGATGTTCTGTGATTGCCCAGCAAATCCCGCACGCGCCGTTCCCACGGACCCAGTCTGGGGAGGGCACAGCCGCTCAGACTCGCAGCCACTCGCAGGGAACACGGTCTGGATTCCTTTCAGTGCTAAAAGAAAAGAGAATACCCTGCCAACCAGTCCATTAGGGGAAAAAGTTGGGTTTCACTCAGGTGAACCATTTCGGTCATAAATTCATTTATTAAAAAATGTTTGTTGAGGCTTTCTGAGGAGCTGGTTTTACCAGGCGCAGGACACATAACATTTCTGCTCAGGACGTGGGGCCTGGCTACCGTGACCTTCTCCTCACAGCTGGGCCCAGTTCATCTCTTCCTTAAGGCATTTCTTGAAATGAGCATTTTTTCTAGCCATGTAGAGCCTCCGTTTGGTAACCAGCCCATCTGAAACTGTTGGAAAACACCCTCAGAAGAAAATAGAAATTTATAGCTGTCTCTGACATCAACCTAAGAAAGGGAGAGAGGAAAATAAAACCTTTGGCCTATTTTTCCCTAGGTGGAAAGCAGAGCTTCCCAGTTCTCCAGGTGTCCTGGCTTGGTGGACGGAGGCCAAGGCCAGAGCCCGGAGGCCTGCTTTCCAGGACCAAGCCTGGCAGCGGGCTCCTGTTGCCCTAGGCCTGTTCCCCAGCCCCAGCCCCGGCCCCAACCCTGCCGATTCTTCATTTGTGAAGAAAGGACCGGGGACTGGCCCATCTGCAGGGCCCTTTCCGCTCTTACACATTCTGTGACATGAGAAGGGTTTTGTTAAGAGAGAGAGAAGCTGGAGGTGGTCTTGGAAAACCAAGCGGTACTGCTCACGCCGTGATTGGGACAGAGAGGCAGTGATCTGAATGTCAGCATACCCTGGCCCCCGATCACTGAGTCAGGGTAAAGGGCGAGCCAGCACCTCTTGCAGCTCAGTTCCGGGGGTTGCAGAGACTCCCTTCGGGTCTCAGGGTGGGGTGGGGGGTGGCCACGGTTGAGTGGTGACCTTCTTCAACTGCCTCTGGGGAGCAGAGTGACTCCCTGCGGAGCGATCCGCCAGCTCTCCTGACACTGGTTCTGAGTCTTCCCAGTTTTCTGCAGTGCCCTCTGAACTGAGGCCAAGAAAGGAAAGCTCCAGGGTGCTGGGCGTAAAATGGCTAATGAGTAACAACTGCCAAGCTGCAGCAGCTAGGAAGGGGGAAGACATATGGAAGGTCCCTGGAGGCTGGGTTGGTTTGTTTTTATTTTTGTTTTTTTCCCAATAGGGAGAATTCATTTTCAACTTGGATTCCATTCAGGCAGTGACTCCTTCCCCCAAAGTCACATACAGTACCTCTACCCTTCTGGGGTAACCAACATTTGGGTTTGCTGAGGACAGAGCGATTTCCTGGGGCATGGAACTTTCAGAATTAAAACCAGGCAGCTCTGGGAAAATCAGTTCTGGTTGCTCCCTGGATATGACAAAGAGCCAGGATGCAAAGACAGGTTACAGGCACCCAAGTGAGACAGAGACAGACGGAGGGCCCCACTAGCGGCTCCAGAGACAGGGAAGCCATTCTGGGGTTAAGGAGACAGCGGTCGGTAGTGTTCCTTGGAGGCAGCCGCTCTCCCTATCAATACCATAATAAGATGGCCCAGAAAGGGAATCCCTCAAGGGAATGGAAATATAAGAGACAAGGGATGCTGATTCAAGAGACACAACATCCCAGCCCAGATGGAGTGAGACAAGAATGAGTGGGGTGTAGAAGAGGAATCGAATCCAGAGCTGTACAGAAATGGTTCTCTCAAAGTCTCCAAAGAAGTGTTCCCACCAGTCCTGTAGAGCTCATGAGCTGGAAGCCTCTATCAGAAGCCACTGACAGCCTTAGGCTCAGAGATAGGAAGGTAGAATCAAGGGAACTTTACTGCAAAGTATGTAGTTTTCACTGCAGGCTTTAGCTTCGTCATCCTCAACCAGTGATCTCGTTATCTTTCCAAGGTCTCAGGCGAAAGAACTCCATCCAGGAACTGCCGTGTAGAGATCCCCGGACCGGATGGGCTTATGCCAAATGACTGTACTCAAGATTCTAGTGCTAACAGTGGGCAAAGTCTGGTGAGGGTCCCATCAACATTTCTATACCCAGAATGTTCCTTCATCCATGGTGGCAAGAACTAGGCTACCCCATGAGACCCCCTTAAAAGAGCTACTGAACTAACAAAGAAGCGGCTTCATTTTTAATTGACATTTGAATTGAAATGGATGCTTTTCAAGACTTTTCCTCTCAGATGGAATAAGTTTGCCCACTAAATTCCACAATCTGATTGATGGGGTTCATGTATGTTACTTTTTTTTTTTTTTAAAGATATTTATTTATTTGACAGAGAGAGAGAGCACAAGCAGGGGGAGCGACAGGCAGAGGGAGAGGGAGAAGCAGACTCCTGAGGAGCAGGGAGCCCGATGCAGGGCTCAATCCCAGGACCACAGGATCATGACACGAGGCAAAAGCAGACGCTTAACCAACTGAGCCATCCAGGCGCCCCTGTTGCTTTTTTCTTTTTTTTTTTTTTTAGAACCAATGGATTTAGGGTTAGAAGACTGCATAAAGATTTTGTAATCTAGCACCTACCCTAATATTAGAACTTCTCTGTAGCATTTCAACCAAAAAGGCCCCAGCCTTGCATACCTCTAGTTATATGGAATTTACTAATTTTCAAGTCAATTTTGTGCCTTATGGGATAGTTCTAATTATAAGACTTATTCCATATGTGGGGTTTGGACAGCCCTTCATGGGTTTGTGTCCTTCTCTCTTCCCTAACAGGCAGGACCAGCTCTTTCAAGCATTGCTCATTAGACATCTCACCAACCTGAGTTTCTTAATTGTGCAATGAAATTCTAGACATGAAGAAACTGCTGGGATTGAGATCCACAGTTGAAAAGAAAAAGATGAATATTTTAGTTAATGTTTCCCTGACTGTTCTGGTTTCCAGAACAGTGGACATCCAGCCCTGACCCATGATGGAAGCCATCTGTAATGGATCAGAGGACTACTCACCTGTCTTCTAACTGGGGGGCATTCCATCTCTGCATGAATCCTTCTTCTTCCCTGTCTGCTTGGTTTTTCTCTTAATCTACCTGCTCATCCTGCTGGGAAATGCCCTGATCCTGGTGGCTGTGGTGGCAGATCCCAGCCTCCACAAGCCCATGTACTTCTTCCTGATCAATCTCTCGGCCCTGGACATCCTCTTCACCTGACCACTGTCCCCAAGATGCTGTCCCTCCTCTTGCTTGGGGACAGCTTCCTCAG